>NW_020943070.1:18650850-18735780 GCF_900497805.2 Vombatus ursinus | reverse complement strand
AAAAAAAAAGCTTGGTATATATCATTCCAAAAGGCAAAAGACAAAGGCTTTAACATTACAAGAGAGAGGAAAAAAAAAGCTTGGTATATATCATTCCAAAAGGCAAAAGACAAAGGCTTTATTACCAAAAGTAACATTAACTGTAAATTAGGGTATAGTACTATGGTAATTTTAATAGATTCAATATTTTCAATTACTGCTGATGAAAAAAATCACAGCTGAGGAGAAAATTTGAATCAAAGAAAAACATGAGTCAAGAAAAACTAATAATGGTAAATTATTGAGTACTTATTCTTAAACTATTGTGACATGA
The DNA here is from genome assembly GCF_900497805.2 of Vombatus ursinus. Classification (NCBI taxonomy): domain Eukaryota; kingdom Metazoa; phylum Chordata; class Mammalia; order Diprotodontia; family Vombatidae; genus Vombatus; species Vombatus ursinus. The sequence continues at coordinate 18,735,467 of NW_020943070.1, read as the reverse complement.
TAATAAATGGGAAAGTACATATATTTTGAAGGGGGAGAAGATATAAGGCCCTTCAGAATCCTAATGTCTTCAATAGTCACAGAAACAATTAGGTAAGATAAGCAGATGGCCTGAATATGGTTTTGCTCTGTTTTATTGGTTTTAGGAAGAGAAAGAACACATAGCAAAAAAGGCATATACTAGGGAAGAAATAAGAAGAGAGAGCTCATTATTTTATATAAATGGGGTTTGACAGAAGAAGAATAGAAAGGAGGAAGAGTCAGAGGGAGCAAGCATTTCATGATCTCAGTATTATGTGAACAGGATAAAGTAGGATGGAATACACACATGACACACATACAAATACAAAGAATTTGATGTAGAAATACATTAAACTCAATAAGGAATCAAGTGAGGATAGAAAAGGGGTTGGGAGTTTAAAAGAGCAAATAGAATGAAGGAGAGAATAGACATAAACAAAATAAACCAGCTTTAGATGATTGATAATAAGGTGGGGGTTAAAATGAGAGAAATAAAGCATAAGAGAAATGGGAAATCTTGGCTTGGAGAAAAAAGGAAGGTAGAAGTTTAGGAATGAATCACTTCAATTATAGATTTTAAGTATTCATCTTATTTCTTCTCTTCATCTCCTTTGGCCTCATAAAACAGGCGGGCAGTAGTAAAAGAAGAAAAATGTTTAAGAGGATAAGAGAGAAATACAGAATTAACAATCATAACAGCAGATGTGAATATGATGAACTCGCCAATATAGTAGTAACAGGTAGTAGAATGGATTAGAAAACAATTAAAAATATAAGAAACACATTTGCAACAAAGATGTAGAGAATTAAAATGAGAAATTGGAGTAGAATTTATTATATTTCAAGTAAATTTTAAAATGGAGTAGTAATAATGTGGAATAAGTAATGTTATAAATTGTCATTTTAAAAGTAATAAATAGAAAAAACACATTATGCTAAAAAGTAGCATAGATAATTAATCAATATCAGAACTTTATGTTCATTGAATGGCACAGCATATAGATGCTTAAAATAAAAGTTAATAAAGTTACAGTAAAAGTCTTTTTTTTTTCTTTGACGAGGCAATTGTGACTTGCCCTGGGTCACACAGCTAGTGAGTATCATGTGTCTGAGGGCAGATTTGAACTCAGATTTTCCTGACTCCAGGGCCAGTGCTCTATCCACTGCGCCACTAGCTGCTCCAAGTTAGAGTAAAATCCTAATATTTAAGGATAGCAATGTAGCCCTTTTAGATCTAGATGAATCAAACAACAATGCAAATAAAAAGAAGTTAAGAATCAGAATTGAATTTTTGAAGGAAAAAAGATACCTCTCTTGTTACTGAATGGGAATAAAATACAACATACATATTACTCTGCTATATATGACATCTTAAATTCAATTATGTGCTAGGTTAAAAACATCTTATCAATTGCAACAAAGCAGACATAATAAGTGTAGCCTTCATCGAAAACATCACAATAAAATCATAATCAATAAAGAACATTTTACATAAGAATAAAAACTTAAAAAATCCCAAATAATTAAATCCTGAAGAATTGACAGATCAAAGAATAAATCATAGAGCCAATAGATAAATTCCTTAAAGAAAATAATATTGAGACAACATACTGAAACTTTTGTGATGCAATACAAAATAGTAGGTAGGGGAAAAATTTTAATCACTCCTTCAAGGTAAAGTTTTGTTATCAAACATCTACAGTGTTCAGGTTTTTTTTTTAATTCTTATTGTTATTTCCATTTCCGTAATGTTATCATGTGTAGACTGGTTCTAGTTTCCTGGTTTTAGTACTCATTCTACATCACTTTATATAAGTCTTCCTATGCAAATATTCATGTTTTTATGACAATGTAGTATTCTATTAAATTTATGTAACATAAGCTTTAGTTATTTACCAAATCCTGGGTTATGTACTTTCTTGAAAGACTAGAGTCTTTCGTTGCTACAAAAAAAGGCTTATTTTGAATATTTTGTTATATATTGCAATTTTGTTCTAACTTGGACCTTCTCTTATTGTATGCCAAGAAACAGAATCTGTGAACTAAAGTATATGAACAATTTAGTCTCTTTCTTAATATAGTTACAAATTAATTACCAGAATAGTTGCCCGATTTCATCACTCCATCATGGTATTAACGTACTTGTTTTCCCATAAACCCTTTAACAATGACTCTTTTCATCTTTTGTCTCCATTGCTGATTTGATAGGAGTGAAGTGAAAGTTTGGGGATGTTTTCATTCATTTTTCTCTTATTCAGCATGATTTTTGCCTCTCCAATTTTCTTTTAATAGTGGATACATTTCCAGTTTAAGCAGAACATGTCAGTCTCTATCATAATCAGAAAGCAGTTTTTTAAAAAATTTATAATGTTTCCAGTTGCCCACAGGACTTTACTAGTTGTTATGTTGCATAAAGAGATGACAGATATAGTTTTCTAGAAGCTTATGAGCTAACATGAGTCCTTTCATAATTTTTGAAGTCACTTTTTTTTAATCACAAAAACATGAACAATCAGCAAAGCTCTACTCCTTGCCTTTTGACCATTCCCTTAAAGGCACTTGGGAACAAATGTACTGCTGGAGGGTGAAAATCAGGGCATAATTTTATAGCTAAAGATTTAGAAATATTTTTCACATGTAAACTTAAATTAAAAAGAAAAAAAATGCTTTGTATGAACAGCTAAAAGCCTAATTTTACTTGGAAAGTGTTCCCATGGATCTATGCTCAGCCAGAGTTGGCAGATTCCCTGGTTGCTGATTCAATCAGGTACCTCAGTGGCTTTATGAGTCAGCCTCCCCAGGGGAATGAGGCAGCTTCGGTTGCTCTTCTTTCACATGCACAAAAGGAGTTCTAAGGTCTTCACTGGGAATACACCACTCAAAGGGGACTTTGTGTAAAAGCGTATGAAAGGGAACATTTCCTCCCCTGTGTGAATCCTCAGAAACTTTTCTTCTGTGGGGTTCTAAAAGTCTTCCCTCTGACCTCTGCAGCTAAAATAAGGGTTATGATGTGCATCAATCATCTTTGCCTCTTGGAATCCTTATATTTTTTCAAGGATCAACTCAGCTACTACCTCCAACAGGAAGCCTTCCCTGATCCCCTTGGTTATCCAGTATTCTTGCCTTCCTCGGTTGTATATATATGTGTATGTGTGTGTATATATATATATATATATATATATATATATATGTGTGTGTGTGTGTGTGTGTGTGTGTATATATGTATATGTGTGTGTGTACAGTATATACAGTACATTACAGTATGTATATAAACATGGAAAGAGTATATATACATGTATACGTATATATACACACATGTGTTATATGTGTATATTACATGCATGTGTGTATGTATGTATTTATGTACAGGATGTCCCAAAAGTCTTAGTGCAGTATTATGCATTAATAGTTTAAAAGTACACTAAGACTTTGAGATAACAAGTGTACGTATGTATATATATACACACACACATATACACACATATATAGACTACTTTCTATCTATCTATTTACCTATCTATCTGCCTATTCTCTTATTTGTACTATCCGGGATGCTCCACACTATGTTGTTTCTACTTAGACCATCACCTCCATTTCCTCCTCACCAGTAACCTGGATTCTGCACCTGTATCCTTCAGCTCTGGTAGATCAACTTCTGCTTCACCTTGTGAGTACCCAGGCCTCCATAACACTTCTCTCTTCTTCATTTCCTCTATCCCATTTGTTTGACCAAGCCTCTCCTTTTTCCCACTCCCTTTTATCTTATCTTCCTTCCTTAACATGTAAGCTTCTTGAGGGCAGGGACTGGTCTGGTTTACTTGTATTCATCTGGTACAATGACTGACACATGGAAATCATTTAACAAATTTTCCATCTACTTAAGCATAGACAGCTCTGAATGGATTGTGGCCTTTATTATTGGAGATAATATTCACAACTGATGAGGTCACCAGTTCATATAATATCTGAATAGTCATAGAGACTGAATCTATGATTTTTCTGGTGTAATGAATTCCCAAATGCAATAACTATCTTTTCCAATGCACATCAGTATGCTCTTTGCAAATAATGATCTTAGAGGGAGGTAGTTGCCATAGTGAATAGAGGGCTGGGCCTAGAGTCAGGAAGACTTGAGTTCAAATCTGGCCTGAGGCACTTATCAGCTGTAAGACCCTGAGCAAGCGGCTTAATCTCTGTTTGCCTCAATTCTCTCATCTATAAAATGAGATAATTTTATAAATAAATATAAATAAAATGAGATAAACCTACCTTCCAGGGTTGTTGTGAGGATAAAATAAGATAACATTCATAAGGGCTTTAAACCTTCAAACGTCTGAATGCACAAGAGAATACAACTTGCTTGACAGTAGAGATTAATATTTTTTCACTTTTATCTTTTTTATTCCCACTTTCTACCACAGTATTTGTGAATAAGAGCTAACATTTTTATGTCATTTTAAGGTTTGCAATGTGCTTTACATATATTAACTTATTTGAGTGTAACAACAACCCTTGTATGTAGGTGTTATTATTATCTCTCTTTTACAGATGAGGAAACTGAGGAAGGTGGCACAAGGAGTAGACTTTGAAGATGCATGAGAAATGGGATGATTAATGAGATGGAAGATGATGGGGAAGAGAACAAGCATTTATTAAGCACCTAATATGTTCAAGGCATTGAGCTAAGCACTTGACAAATAATATCTCATTTAACCTTTACAACAACCTGTGAGGTAGATGCTATTACTATTCCCCATTGTACCCAACAGAAGCAAACAGAGTTTAAGTGACTTGCCCAGGGTTATGCAGTTAAGTAAGTGTCTGAGGTAGGATTTGAACTTTGGTCTTCCAAGAGTCCAAGCCTCTAGTACACCGAGCCACCTAGATGTTCCACTGGTACCCAGCAGAGACTTAATGTTTCTTGAACTGAATTAAAATGACAACTTTAAATATGCCTTCGCTGAACTCTTGCGCCAGTCCCTTATCCTTGTTTGGAGATGATTTATGCTTCTTGAGCATTTTGCCAGTGGAGTTCCAGCTTTGGAAAACCTTACTTAACTGGAAGATTTCCCTAGCTGGGGATTAACTATGTGTCTATCATCTTATCAACAGAGGTATGGGATCAGATAATGAATTGTTTTTCATGAATACAGTCTGTTTGAAGGCTTGCCAAGTGTGTGACCTCTTGGTGGTGAGAATGCCCTTACTGACCAAATCATGGATATTTTTACATATTGTGGAAGTAAGAATTAATCAAATCCTAAAATATTCCAAAATAGCTCATTAGAAAGGATGGTACAAGTATTTGGGGCTAATGAATTACTCTTCTTTAATTATTCATCCAAATAAAGAGAGTGCATTTTTTTCAGAAAAATTCCATTTTGTTACATAACTAGAAAAATAGTATAGTAAATCAGGTATTTGGTATTTGCTAGACATTTGATATAATATTCTATTTAATTTAATAGGCTCTATCAAGTCATGCATTCATAATGCAAACTTTCATATTAAATGTGACTATTGAAGTTGTAATTAAAACATGACCGACCTATCTGTAAAGAAAGTGTAAATATTTGATTTGGATATAATAAGGAATGACAGAGTTCAAGTTGTTATGTGTTGAAATAAAGATGAATATTTAGTACAATATATTATTCCATGACTCATCTTTGTGCCATCAGTTATCTGTGGGATGAATTCATCTATTCAATTTCTCCTTCATGGATTTATTCTCTGAGTTAGTGCCTGCAGTTTTCTTTTTTATTTTTTAATCCAGATTGTACCTAATTAAGCACATGTACCAATTTTTGCTGTTTTAAGTAGGAACAACATCCATATCTAAAAGAAAATTCCTCAATTTTTTTTAATTAAAAAGACAGTGGAATTGATGATTTAAAATTCCAAAATTTATTTTCTATCTTTCTGCTGAAACTTAAAGGCTATATGACCATTGAGAAATCACTGAATGCCATGAGCTTCAATTTCTTCCCTGAAAAATGGAGATAATGCCTGTGATAGTGGCTAGGGCATTGAACAGTTCAGGAAGAACTGAGTTCTAATTTCAACTTTAGATTTTTACTAGCTGTGTGACTGTGGTCAGGTCACTTAAACTCCATGTGCCTCAATTTCCCCATCTGTAAAATGAAGAGGTTGAATTTAACAACCTTCAAGGTCTTTTCTAGTATTAAAAATACAATCCTAGAAATACATCTACAATGATTTGTAAATATTAAAACTGCATAAGTATTCATCGTCATTATTAGTATTATTTAATTCTTCTCGTCTTTATGACAGATGTTATTCAGATAGAAATGATCTGAGGACAAGTCATTATCTTACTATTATTCTTTTATGTTTAATGTTAGGTTGACTATTTCTTAGATAAAATGATTGATTTTTTTCCATTGAATGAAAGTTTAAGAATGTAGGTTCAACTTCTATAGACTTATGTATGTTTTTGCCAACTTTAGCTGCAGGAGCAAACGGTGTTGATATAGAGTATATATTTTTTCTTGTTCATACAAGACTTAGTTGTTTTTTTTTAAGTCTCTATATATTTAATGTTTTTCATTTCAAACCATTGGAAGGTTATGAGAGTTTGGTAAGGTAATATCAATTTAAATTACTTTTCTTAAATTTTACGTGAGTCAATGTCATATGTAAGAAATTGGGAGTGCTAGCATAATCTGTTGTTTTTGTTAGCACTATTATTTTAATTTAATTATATAATTATATAATTATTTATTAATTAAAATATTAATATAAAATTATTTAATATTTCAATTAGATTTCAACCAAATCCATTTACTACATTTCCTTTTTTTTTTTTTTTGGCTAGGCAATGGGGTTAAGTGACTTACCCAGGGTCACACAGCTAGTGAGTGTTAATGTGTCTGAGGCCAGATTTGAGCTCAAGTCCTCCTGAACCCAGGGCCAGTGTACATTTCCCTCTTAAAAAGGGAATATTCAACTATACTTCCAGACCAACTAATTGAACATTACTTTTTGCTCATATATGGGCACCCATGCTTTATTTCTGATTGGCTAATAACATCTGTTAGACAAATATGACAATATAAAAAGTGTAAAAGTTCCCCCACTACATCATATTTCATTTGTAGTCTTATGCATGGCTATGTAATCCTTGGGAAAGTACTCAATTATTCCTATATTTAATAACCTGAAAACTGACTTGAGAAAGGGAGGCATACTGAATTGTAGAAGTCTGAGATTAGATTTGGAATGGTTCTTGCTGACGAACAAGTCCAATTTCCCAATTAACATAAGAATCCCTTCATTAAGATTCCTTTTAGGTAGTCATCCAGCTTGAACACTTGTAGTGATTCACTGCTTAAGAAGGACTTATCAGAAGGCAGATTCTATTTTTGCACAATGTTAATTGTTAGGAAGTTTTTCCTTTTATCAAGCAAAATTCTACATCCCTATAACTTGCATGCATTTCTATTATACTTGCTGTCTGGAGTTACAGAGACTTAATGTAATAATCTAATATAAAATATAGTAATAAATTAAAAATCAGTTTTCTATAAGTAATAGAGATGTTCAAATGTTTGAAGACAGAGAGATAGCTTAGAATAGCAAACAGTGTTCTGGTTTGGGGGGGGGTCAAGAAAACATGAATTGAAATCCACTTATCAGTTATTTAAACCAGAGAAAGCCACTTAACCTCTCTCAGCCTCAGTTTCCTCATTTATAAAATGGGATTAATAATAGCACACATTACAAGGATTGTTGGGAGGATCAAATGAGATAATGTTTATAAAATATTTTATGAGCTTTAAAGTCATATATATGAACGTTAACTATTGTTACTATGAGCTCAAAAGTCTTCTCTATTCTTTGAATCCTTCATATTTGAAAGGGTCCTCAGAGACCATTTGATCTAATAAATGAACAAGAATCACCCTTAAAAATGTATAACAGATGGTGATCCAACAACTTCTTGAAGATCTCTCATAAATTGACCACAGGACAGTTTACCTAATGTGCTGGAGAGCTTCCTATCTTTCTCTTGCCTAGCATGATAATATACCCTTACTACATAATTAGCACATCTTCCTTTTAGCTCACACATTTCTCCCTCAATATTTCTGGTTTCCAAGGAATGACAGCCTTCACACACCTACTATACGCCTTTTCATTTAAGGAGACAAGTATATTGCAGATTAGATAGAGTACTGGACATGGAGTTGAGTAGTATTGAATTAACATCCAGCCTCAAAAACTTTTTAGCTGGATAAATCACTTAACCTCTATCTGACTCAGTTTTCTTTTATGTGTAAAATGAGGATAGTAATAGCACTTATCTCCCAGGGTTATTGGGAGGATAGATGAGATCATGACTGTAAAGTATTTTACAAACTTCAAAACACTCATCACCATCATTATTAATTACTATTGTTTTAATTATTTTAAATTCTTGGGAGATTGTCATATTCCTTGTCACACGGTCACATAACATGGGAAGAATAACTTAAGCATGGTTATTTGATGTTACTCGCTACTGATTTTAAGTCTGTCCAGCTATTCCAAGTTCTTCAAGGGCAGAGACACAATTTGCATTTCTCTTGTTTTCCCCTTGCTTCAAATCCACAAACATTTACTAAGGGCCTATCATGTTCAAGACACTTTGTTAGGTGCTAGGGATGGAAAAATAGAAACTAGCTCCTCAAAGATTTTATTGCAATTCATTATAGTATCATGCTTAGTGTTAGACAAGTTATAAGTATTCAATTTTTTTTCTTAGTTGGTTGATAATTTTCTGAGTAAGATTTCTAGTGGCTTGTTTCCTAGGGAGTTTCCTAGAGAGCGTACACTCATATTTTTACATTATCACCCACTAGGTGTCTTTGCCTTCCATTTTTAATGGCAGTGCACCAATTTGGTTTCCTGCTACTCTTGTTTGCTATCATTCGATGGCTGTCATATTGCCTGAAGATGCAAGGCTATACTTGCCTGTGCTCCCTCCACTTATACTTTCAATATAATAGTGAATGTTGTTAATTCTTCATAAAGGCCCCACAGCCAAAGAGATCTGAATGTCGAGGACCATGTTTCCAATACTGATGGACTGGCTGTGCTCCAGCAGCCTGCTTTCAAGAAGCTTATCTTGCCATTTGATAATGCATATGGGTTAGAAGAGACAAGGATGAAACTGATTAAATATTGTCTTGTGACTATCTTAAGCAATAGCAATTATATATGGCACCAGATTTATACTGTATGATATGACTGTTGTCCTTTATCTCTCCACTTGACTTTAACTTAACTTATCTTAACTTTAACTCTAACAAAACTACTTCCTCTCCCCCAGCTCACTTCTCAATGTCTTGCAATTTGATTTCTGATATAACAAAACTGCCTTCTCCAGTGTTACTAATGGTTTTCTTGAAAAAAAAAAGAAACTATGTAAGTATATATCTATACTTTTCCATCTACCATCTCTGTATACATGGACAGGCGATTACATATACACATTTACACATATGGCCACATATACACATTGTTGTTCAGTTTTTTCACATATCAATATACGTATATGTATACATACCATAATTGTTGATTGTGGGAAAAATATCTTTACTTGAAGTGAACATTGACTTTGGAGTATGAATACCTGGGATCAAATATCATCTTTACTACTTATCATCCATGTGAACTAAAACAAATCACTTAACCTCTCTGGGCTCCATTGCCTTATTTATAAAAAGATAGTGTAATACTAGATGGCTTCTGATATATCTTCCAGATTTAAGTATATGAAACCATGATTTTATATATATATATATACAGATAGATAGATATCTATATATAGGTATCTATCTATATGTGTGTATGTATATATGTATATGTGTATGTGTGTATATATATATATATATATACACACATACATACATCCATATATATGGAACTAACAAATATATATAAAACCAAGAACCAAAGGTTATCTTTGTAACCTCATGCACCATATCACAACAGGCCTCCCTATCCTCCACTCTCTCCTGAAGTCTGTCCAAGCTCATGTTTATTGCTTTCATGACACTTTATATCCATCTCATCCTCTGCTGTCCCCTTCCCTTTTTGCCTTTAATTTTTCCCAACATCAGGTTCTTTTCCAAAGAGTCCCATTTTCTCATTATCTTGCCAAAGTATTTAAACTTCAGCTTTGCTATTGGTTTTTCCAAGGAATGGTCTGAATTAATTTCACACCAAACATACTGATTTGATCTCCTTGCTGTCCAAGCTATCTAGTAAGTCTTCTCCAGAACTACAGTTTGAAGCATCAATTTTGTAGTGCTCAGCTTTCCTTGTAGTCCAACCCTCACAGCCATGATAAAAAACACAAAAAAAAATTACTTTGACTATACAGACTTTTTTTTGGCAACCTGATATCTCTGCTTTTTAGTATGATGTCCAGATGTATCAAGGCCTTCCTTCAAGGAACAAATATATTTTAATTTTGTGACTGTAGTCATGATCAGCAGTGATCTTTGCACCCAAAAGTATAAATATAAAAAATCTGACACTGCTTCTGTTTTTTCTCTTTCTATTTACCAGGAAATAATGGAACCAGTGACTATGATCTTAGTGTGTTTTTTTTTTTTTCACTACCCTCTTTCACCCTCATCAAGAGTCTTCTTAATTCCTCTTCATTTTCTGCCATCAGAGTGGTATCACCTGCATATCTGAGATTGTTGATATTTCTCCCAGAAACCTTAATTCCAGCTTTTGTTTCATCCAGCCTGGCATTTCACATGATGTGCTCTGCACATAAGTTAAATAAATAAGAGGACAACATATAGCCTTGTCACACTCCTTTTCCAATCTTAAATCAATCAGTTGTTCAATGTTCAGTCCTAATTGTTGCTTCTTATGGGTTCCTCAGGAGACAAGTAAGATGATCTAGTACTCCCATCTCTTTGAGGACTGGCCACATTTTGTGTGATTCACACAGTCAAAGGCTTTAGTGTAGTCAATGAAGTAGAAGTAGAAGTCTTTCTAAAACTCCTTTGCTTTCTCCATAATCCAGTAATTTGGATTTAAGTTCTTTCGCCTCTTCAAAAACCAGTGTGCTCTTCTGGAAACTTTTGGTTTACATATTGCTGAGGCCTAACTTGCAGAATCTTAAGCATAACCTTGTTGCCATGTGAGATGAACACCACTGTTTGGTAATTTTAACACTCTTTGGAATTGTCCTTCTTTAGGATTTACATAAATTGATCTTTTCCAATCAAGTGGCCACTGTTGAGTTTTCCAAATTTGCTGGCATATTGAATGCAGCATTTTAATAGTCTTATCTTTTAGAATTTTAAAGAGCTTAGTTGGAATTCCATCACTTCCACTAGCCTTATGGTTAGGAATGCTTCCTAAGGTCTATTTGATTTTATTTTCCGGGATGTCTGGCTCTAGTTCAGTAACTACACTTTCATGGTTATCAGTGATGTTAAGATCTTTCTTATATATATCCATATAATCTTGCCGTCTATTTTTAATCTTTACTCCTTCTGTTGGCTCTACCATTTTTGCCTTTTATCATGACTATTTTTTGCATGAAACTTCGCATTGGTTTCTCTAATTTTCTTGAAGTGTCTTTCCCATTCTATTGTTTTTTTTTTCTATTCCTTTGCATTGCTGATTTAAGAAAATCTTCTTAACTCTTCTTGCTATTCTCTAAAATTCTGCATCCAATGAGGTATATCTTTCCCTTTTCTTCCCTCAACTATTATAAAATCTCATCAGATAGCCAGTTTGTTTTCTTGTTTTTATTTTTTTTGAGATGTTTTAGTTGCTACTTCCTGTATAATGTTGCAAACCTCTGTCCAAAATTCTTCAGGCACTCTACCAAATTGAATACCTTAAGTCTTTTCATCACTTTTATTTCATATTCATGAGGGATGTTATTTAGGTCGTACCTATATGGTCTGATAGTTTTCCCTACTTTCTTCAATTTAAATCTTAATTTTGCAATAAGAATCTCATGATTTGAGCCATAGTCAGCTCTAGGTGTTGTTTTAATTGACCGTATAGAGCTTCTCCACCTTTGGCTGCAAAGTACATAATCAATAAGGTTTCGATGTTGACCCTTTGGTGATGTCCATGTAGAGAGCAGCCTTTTGGATTGTTAAAAAGAGTGTTTTTCCATGGTAAGGATTTTCCTATGTCCTTGATTGTGCATTTAATTATTAACTTTTGCCCTTTCTTTAGATCATTTTCTCCTATACACTTTGGAATCTCCTCTATGAGTTCATGCCCTCTCACTCTTCTTCATGCCAGTTATCTCAGGGAGCTCTGGTTCATCTTCCCCTGATCTTCCTTTCATGACTTAGTTAAGGTATATCACATATTCCTCTATCTATTTCCTCCCTCTCCTTTTTATGTTCCCTTCCATTTTATAATTCAATTATGTAGAACAAAAATAAAAAAAAAACAAAACAAAACAAATGAACAACAACAAAATACACAGATTCTCCTTTGGGTGGGGTCCTGTGAGTTTTAATCGATGATGTTTCAGGACTATTTCTCCACTTGGACTTTTATTTGACTTCTGCTTTCACCCTTTCTCTTGGGGTCATTTATTAAGAAACCTATTAATAGTCTCTGTTGTTATTTTATTGTTGCTATTGTGTTTGGTTGTATTTGTTTACACTCTTATTTCTGTTTTCTGGGGTATTTGAGAAGCAAAAAATTCCTTCAGTCTTGTTTCATTCCTAGTTATGCTTTAAAACCTCTTTTAATGAGTCCATATTTTTTAAAATCACAAATGATTAGGCTCAGATTTGTGGGTCAAATCACTTTGGGTTGTCTCTTGAGCTCCTTTGCTCTTTGGAACACATTGGTCCACTCTCCTCTTTGTGTTCAGGTGGGTGCAAAATAGTCTGTGTTAGAATTTACTTTCTTTTATATTTGAAAGTCTTCTGGTTGCTTGTAGAATTTATTGTTTGTCAATGGAATTGTTAGATTTAACAACAATGTGTCTTGAAATTTTCGATACAGGTATTTTTCTGGAGCCAACCGGTAGATTCTTTTTATTGGCAATTTCTTTTTTGTTGTTGTTTTATTAAACTCTTTGTAATATTCTTGTATGACTCATTTCATTATTTTGTTCAGGATTTTTTACTTATGTTTTTCTGTAAGCTCTCTAATCCTTAAGTTATTTCTATGATTCTTGTCTTCGAAATCAGTATGTTTTGCTCATTGGAGATCATGTCATGTTTTAGTGCTTTTCCATTCTCTTCCTCAAGATTTTCCTTCACTTCCATATATTTGTATTCACAATTAGGCATTCTCTTTTTTTTCTTGCCTTGGGCACTACTTCCCACTATAGGTTCAAATTATTTTTATTCTGCCAATTACTTCTGCTGTGAATGTCATAAATTCTGCTCTCATAATATTTGTTTCTCTTTTAAACTACTTGAAAACATCCAGCTGTTGTTTTAAGCTTTCCTTTAAATTCCCAAAGTCCTCTGCCACATCAGATATTGATTCATTTTCCTTTGTATTACAATATTTATTCATAGATGCCTAAACTGTTTTATGACATCTGGAATCCTTATTTCCTTCTGTTATCAATGTCCTCCCTATTGCTTTATCTATTTATGATGAAGATCTTTAATTGAGTTATGTATACACATGAATACACACTTAAATTTTCTCTCCTTTGTTTATATGTATGTACACACAAACACACACACACACATTTTCTGTCGCCTAATATATTATAAGCTCCTTGACAATAAGAATCAGATTATTTTGTTTTGTTTTTGTCTTTATAAGCTCAATGTGTAGCCAAGATCCATGAAGGTAAAGACTGTCTTCATTTTGTCTTTTTATATCTACTTATTTATATCTATTATATTTATATCTAGCTCAGTATCTTGTGCATAGTATTTATTCACCAAATACTTCTTCGATTGTTGACTTAGGTCAGCATATCCCATACTTAGGCTTCTTAGACTCCAAAAATTTTATGTATACCTACCAGTAAAAAATAAAATAAAAATTTAAAAATTGCATAAATGTTAATGATTATATTATTTACTAGTTACATGTATTATTATACTAATAATTATATATATTTTACAACTTGCAGAAAATAGAAACATTAAAAGGATGAAATAATATTAAATGAAATTATATTTGACTCTATGGTTAATATTCTGAAGCCACTAGTGTTTATTAAAATGGTAACAAGATTAGACTAGCACTTTAGGAATATTGTTTTGCCAGCAGTGTGAAGGATGGATTTGAGAGCAGAGAGGCTTGAGACAACAAAACCCATTAGAAATCTATTTCATAGTCTAGGAGAGAGGTAATAAGTGCTCAGACTAGGGTGGTGACTGGATGAATAGAGAAAAGATACAAGAAAAGAGAGATGTGAAAATAGAAAAGGCAAGATTTGACAACTAATTGCATATAAGGTGAGAGAGTAAAGAGTCAAAAATAACACCAAGGTTGGGCATTTAAGTGACTGGAATAAGGCCAGTGCCCTTGACAGTCATAGGAAAATTTGGTAGAATGTTGAGTTTCAGGTAGAAGAAAATATAATATGATTTATTATCTCTCACAAATTATATATGCCTAATCAACCTGTGCAACTCACAGTGTCCCATCCATAATGAAAAAGAGAAAGATGTGGGTCTTTTACTTGTTTGGAAATAAAGAGTTTACTTTTATACATATGCATAACCTAGAGTTGATCTGGGGACCATGGGATGCATGTGTAAGAGTCCTGGGGCCCTGCATTTTCCCAACACCTTGTGTAGGTGCTACTATGGCAGCTTAGGTAACAGATGATAATTGCCTTGTCTCAGAAATAGAAGGGTGGAGAACTTACAAAGCAGAAGAAGGCAGAAGTACAGAGTAGCATTGAAAGATAAGAACAGATGGGGTTATGTTGAAGACAAGCTCTGTGAATGGCAAGAATAAACCTATCTTACTACTTTCTTATTACTTGATTATATTATCTGTAAATTCAGGCCATGATGCCCCAGAGCCATGGCCCAAGTATAGAGATCAGCATCTTAGAACTTCATTTTAGTCCTTAGGTTGGTAATGACATTGAACAGTTTGCTGAACTTCCCAGGTAATGGGATAGCTTTCTGATGCTTCTTGTCTACTTTCTTGTTGTATTCAGTTATTATTTCCTGCTGAGGACAGGACATCAGATTTATTGCTCAGTAAATTTCTTTGCCATTGGATAGGGTTTTGTAATGGTTTTTGAAAAAGGGAAGAGTGCTTGGTACAATTAACTGGAGTTTGATCTTCATTGCCACATTGATGAAGGCTCTGTGAAGCTAGAGACTTCTCTTCATCAGAGATGTAGAGAGAATCCATTATTGGCAGACCCCAATATACTTGTGTTTCCAATGCCACAATCTTGTTCCCTCTGATAATAGTTAGCTATAGTTAAACTGTGAGAATGAACAGAGGGGATTAGGGAAAAGAATCATCACACAGGGAGATGGAAGCAATGTCAGGTTCTGACAGACTGAGACTGTTTAGACTTAACAGAGGCACAGTTTTATTTTGGAATGATCTGGTTTCCGGAAACTTGCATATCCAAAGCAAACTACTTTCGCTCTGTATGATTCTGTTTTTATTTTAAACCATCCTTCTCATTCTGTATCCTTGAAATACTGCCTACCAAGGCTATTAGATAATCTGATATACTCATCAGTCTTCCCTTACCACAATTCTTCATCTAATATCCTCTTTAGAAAGGAGTTCTCTTGGAATTCCATAGCTTGTAAATAGCATCTAATATGTGGTGAGTGTCACATAGAATCACATCTTAGGTTTGGAAGGAACCTTAGAGGTCATCTAGCACATCTAGAACCCTACCGTATTCAAAGATTCATTTTCCAAGAATCAAATTCTCAGCTAGCTTCTCTTTACATTCTAGGGACTTTTTAAGTCATTAATAAATAAAATAACCTATGATTTTCCTTCAAGAATAATCCATACCTATAATATTCCTTGTACCTACCCATGTTTCATCTTTTGAAACTCTCCTCATCTTTCAAGACCCAACTTGGTTTCAACTTTCTTCATGGATTTTCCAAAAAAATTTCAAATTTTCCTGTAACTCTCCCACCAGTAATTCTTTTTTATTTTATGATTCTCTTACAACACTCTATTGATATTTCTCTTGTATACTTTTTGGTGTTCTACTTGGCATTACTTTTTTGTGTATTTGTCATATCCCGTATTAGGTTATAAATTTCTTGGCATCAATAACTGTATCTTATATATCTTTCTTTCTCCTTCAGTGTCTTTTCACTTTCTACCTATTTGAAGTTTAATGAATACTTGGTAAATGATTGTTAACATAATCTGGCCTTTTTTTTTTAAAGAGTGAAATCATAGCAGTATCAGCATGGAGCTGTTCTGATCAAGCTAATTCCACGTAACAAACATTTATTAAACATCCAAGATATGTTAGCTGTTTGTGATAGAAAGCCAAAACAAAACACTGTTTCTACCCTCAGGGAACTTATTTTCTCCTGTAATATGAAAACAGAAACATTCCTTACTAAAACATTTTAATTATGAAAAAAAACCTTACATACCTATTATTAAACTCTGGTATTAGTCATCATAAGATCAAAATATTAAAAGCAAGAAGGAACCTAAGAGAATATTTATTGTAGCAATGTATCGAGCACTGGACTTAGAATAAGGAAAATATGGGTTCAAATATCACCTCAGATTTTACTCCACGTGACCATATCCAAGTCAGTTAACTGCTGTCTACCTCAGTTTTCTCATTTTTATAATGAAGGTTTTGAATGTGATCCTCTCTAAGGTCCTTTCTAGGTCCAAAATATATGTAATTCTATAATTTTTTACACATTAAGAAAATGAAGCCAGAGAAGCAAAATCATTTACCTAAGGATACACAATTAGTAAGTATCAGCTAGGTGGCATACTGGATAGAGTGCCAGTCCTGAAATCAGGAAGACTCATCTTCCAGAGTTCAAATCTGACCTTAGACACTTACTAGCTGTGAGACCCTGGGCAAGTCACTTAACCCTGTTTGCCTCAGTGTCCTCACCCATATAATGAACTGGAAAAGGAAATGGCAAACCACTCCAGTATCATCATCAAGAAAACCCCAAATGGGATCAGAAAGAGTAGGGCATGACTGAAAAGAACTGAACAAGGCTTTGAACTCAGGTCTTTTGACTCCAAATCCCGTGTTCTTTCCATCAATCCACTGCTGCTTCTATTCTGTTTACTCCTTTAGCACTTCATTCTCAAGATATAACAGGGGTATAGATGCCTTAGGGCCTCTTTCAATATTTATAAGACTTAAGACTCAGAAATTTTCCATATTTTCCTTACTGGATTGGACTGGAAAAAGGCCTGACAGAAAAGACATTAAGATGGGATTCTGTGCCATTGAGGTAGTTTCTTTTATGTTTGAAATGGATTATGTCATTATCAAATCCTTCTTCACCTTTCCCCAACTCCCTTCTTTATTTGACTTCAGTGCTCAACCTAACATTCACCTATGGTGTCCTGGGTATAAATATGAGATCTCATTGACAGCCTCTTATAATATATAGAAATAGCAGCATGCTTATTTCAACAGTGATCCTTGAGGAATAGAAATAAATGAATGACCCATTTTTGCTTAATAAAATCCCCACAGTGTCTGGAAATTGAAATACAATTGCCAGTAGTGACTAAAATTATTGACAAACCACTTTTATCAGAGACAAAAACTGCAGCAGCTAAATTCAAGGGGAGAATTGGGACTTTATTTGAAAAGGACAGTGCACTATGGGGAGATTGCCTTAGTTGACCTGTCAAAAGAATGCCACTTGGGTGGAAATTCAGTTTTGAAAAAAAAAGGAAGGGATAGAGGGAGGAAGCAGCTTGGTTTACTTTTCACATTGTCAATTTGTCTCTGGAGAAAGACTAATAACTGTAGTCAGGGAGAAGTGCATTGCCATTTTTCATTATCAACTGCTTTGGATGGGAATTGGGGCAGTTTGACTCATAACTGAAATCTTGAAACTTGTGACCAAGTCCTAGGTCAGTGCACTCCAAGTGCTTTATGTTGAAGGAATCATCTAATATCACCATATTGTTATTTTCCAATGATAAATTATGACATTGCAACTCAAATACAGCTAGAAAATACCCAAATAGTCTGATCTATCTGCACTAATGTAATGGAACAGTGGCATGACTGTAGTCAAACAAGGTATACTCAGTCTTCATTCACTAATTTGACATTTTTTTAACACCTACAATGTACAAAGCATGATGCTCAATTTAGTGGCATTGGCTAGATGTTGATCCCATATCATCTATATTTTACTATGACATGTGTGAGGTTTTGCTATCCAGTAACCCAACATAAGCCCACCTTGCCCTATCCCTTCATGTTCCTCCTCCCCACATCCAATGAAAGCTTACATCTCTAAGACTAGCCCTTCCTCCTCTCTTCTCCTCTTCCTTCCCCTCTTCTCCTCTCCTCTCCTTTTCTCCTCCATCCTCCCATCGCCACCCATGGGTATATTTTCTTTAAATTGTTAACTCCGTTGCATCTTATTGTCCCTCACTTAGGTCAGGTTTATCAAAGTCAAACCTACCTCTGCAAAAAGAGAAGCTTCCACATGTTCTAGTCACTCAAGATTGAGAAATCTGTCTCTTTTCTTGCCCAGGGGCACTAACACTTTAATGTTAGAAGGAGAAGGATGGGGAAAACTTCATGTTGACCATGCTGTTACCTTCCATCTAGTACTTACCCCTTCACTCTTCTATTTCAGAATAGGAAGTGTTTGGGTATTTGTATGATGAAGAGGGTGGGTGACTAGATATTGACAAATTATTAATCACACTTCAAGGGCCATTCCCACTTATTTTATTTGTATCACATGATATGTGTGTGTGTGTGTGTGTGTGTGTGTGTGTAGCTACAAGAGATTCACAATATTGTATGTATGAATTAATATGTTATTTTTTTCTCTTTTGAGACTGAGTCTCCCTACCTTACCCAGCTAGAAGTATAGCATTTACTCACTACTTACTATCAAGGAAACTTTGGCTTGGTCCATTTCCAATCTGGGCCAATTTATCCCTTCCTTAACCAATTTTTCTCTTGGTTGTGATGTGGAGAAGCTGATGAACACTTAGCCTCCCTTCACCCCTCTGATTGAAGATGATAGAGTATGAAAAGAGTGGCAAAAAAAAGGGAATGGTCTAAGGAACAGCTCTTGCTTCCCCTGGGTCATGTCTCAACTTCTCCACTTTCCCTAAGCATCTCATTTTTTGTGTGTGACCTTCTATATTTCTGGGGTTCCTAGCTACCAAAATGTCATAACTTCTGTATATGTCTGATATCCTCTAGTCTACTCCTCTTCTTTATGGGGGAAGGTGAACTGAACTTTTGAGCACAAGTAGATGAAACATTGATATGCCTCATTATAGAATGAATAAATTTTAAAAAGCACTTCCTATATTGTATAGGTCTTGTTATGTGCTAAATTGTTGTTGTTTCTCCCTTTTGCTTGAAGCAGAGCAAAATGCGATCACGATCTTAATAACGGTGTCAACGTACAGTGTGTCTGTCTGTGACTGATCAGATCAATATCAGCTTGGAAGACTTCACCACAAGTCAAGAACAAATACTGTATATAACCATTTGGGAGGGAGATGTCTCTAAATCTCCACATCTCACATTTCTTTCGAGCTAGTGCAATTCTGCTTTGCTCATAGTGCATAGTACCATCTTCGATGTGGGCATGCCATGCTGGATGATATGGTGCCAGTGTCTCCCATGTCTCACAATTGATACCAAAGTTCTTCAGAGAGATCTTGAGAATGTCATTGTGTCACTTTTTCTGACCACCATCGGAGTGCCTGCCTTGTGTGAATTCTCCATAAAATAGTCTTTTAGGCAAACCTAAGTTTGCCATGGTCAGCTCATCGGACTTGTGCTCTCTGCAGTAGAGTTTGAATGCTTGGCATTTCAGCTTGAGAAAGGACCTCAGTGTCTAGTATCTTATCCTGCCAGGTGATCTTCAGAATCTTCCTAAGACAATTCAAATGGAAGCAACTCAATTTTCTGGCATGATGCTTGTAGATTGTCCAGGTTTAAAAGGCATACAACAATAAGTCAGTACAATGACTCTGTAGATCTTCAGTTTGGTAGGCAGCCTAATACCTCTCTCTCCCACACTTTCCTTCAGAGTCTCCCAAACACTGAGTTAGCTCTGGCAATGCACGAATCAACCTCATCATCTATGTGCACATCCCTGGAAAGTATACTGCCAAGATAAGTGAACTTATCCACAGCATTCAGAATTTCTCCATTTGCTATAACCGATAGTTCTGTATATGGGTGGTGCAGTGCTAGGTGGTGGAGAACCTCTGTTTTGTTGGTGTTAATTGTTAGCTCGGCCATGTGAAAGAGAGATTAGATTTATTCTGCTTAGCACCAAAGAGTAGAACTAGAAACAACAGTTAAAAATTACAGGAAAATAGACTTTGACTTGAGGTTAAGGGGGATAAAACAACAACAAAAGAAACAAACAAAAAACTGGCTAACAACTTCCTAGATGCACCCAAGTTGAATAGGAAAGTTTCAGAAAAGATTGGGTCATTAAGCAAAGACTGATTGATTATCTAGTTTATTGTAGAAGGAATCCTTGTTCAGATATGTCTCTGAGGTCATTTCCAACTAGGACATTCTATAATTCTATGACCAGCAACAGTCAATCCATAATGTTGCAATCTTATGTGATCTGAAATAAAATGCCTAACCTACCTCATCCTGCTATTATGAAGAAAGTGCTTGGCAAACCGAAGAGCACCAGGTGAAGGTATCTGGTTATTACTATTTAAACAATTTCTGGCTCAGCTCAAATGCCACATTTTCCCTGATGCCTAAGACAGAAATGAACTCTCCTGTGAATTCTCACAGCCCGCTTTATGTTTCTCATGTATTTTCACACTCTGGTTTGCAATATATTTACTTCTAAGCTCATCTTACATCCCCCTTTCTTAGAATATAGGCATCTTGAGGGATGAACCGTACCCTGAATTAGGTGTATGTGTGTTTTTTTTTTCACTGAATGAAGGTGAAATAAGAACCAGATAAGTAAAGGGACTATGCCAAGGTCACATAGTCAGTTAGCAGCAAAAGTGGGAAAAATACATGGTTCTATCTCCAGACTTCAAATCCAATCATCCTTCTTCTACATTGTATTGTCAAAGTAATATTCTGAAAAAAAAAGTGTAACATAAAAAGAGAAACATTTTATGGAATTTCACATAAATCTGCCACCAAAAGTAAGATTTATTGTCAAATATCCTTTATGAACTCTACTAAGCTGGGAAACAATTTCACTTTTTATGTAAAGGTAATTAATTGTGTTCATTATATCAATATACATTTTTATATGTTGGAATATTCATGAAGTACATTTCACTATTGGTGGATTCTGTCATCTGTCACAACCAACACTTTGGCAGAGATAAAAATTTCCTATAAGTTGGCATGTTTTTCTCAGTTTAAAAAAGTGTAGTGACATTTTAAGTTAATTCTATTTTTACCAGTCAGAAACTGCCTGGTTTTACCTGCCCTGGAAAGCTAACTGGTTATGTCAGGAGTTCCAAAAAAAAATTTAGGCCCTTTCAGCTAGATAGCAATGGGCCAGTGCAAATCTCCCTCTACTGTATCATTTACAAGGCTAGCTTGTTTTTTAGTGTTGGTGGAAGGAACCACAGGATTCAGTGGAGAGAATATTAGATTTGGAGTCAAAGGGATTAGATTCATAATTGGTTCTGCCTTATTCCCTGAATGACCTTGGAAAAGTCATATAACTTTTTGAAGCCTCAATTTTCTCATTTAAAAATAAGGGTGCTGAATTAGATGACTTCTCTGGTCCCTTGCATCCTCAAGTACATGATGTTGATTGAGATTTTTACTTAATTTCATTAACTAATCAAAGATCAATTATCTAACATAAGCATAAAACTGAAGAAAAAACAGTAGGTCCCAGATTGATAATGACAACTACCATATGATACTTTTAAAAATTTTGCAAAGTATCATTACACACCATGTGATTATTATCATGTGATTATATATTGTCCTATGTGATTCTTAAAACAAGCCAGGGAGATAAGTGCTACTAGCATGCCTGTTTTAGAGAGGAGGGAACTGGGACTGGAAGAGTTCATGATTCCACTACTAAATAAATTATTGACTCCCTGTTTTACCTGTAACCCAAGTTCCAAAGTCCATTAACATAGAACTCTTTCCTCATTGGTGGAAATCAATCCAGTGCCTTCCTTTGTGTGAAGGGCAGGGTAAATATGGTAAGAGTGGGAGAGAGAAGAGCTCTGCTCTCTTCAGATTTTTCTTTGGATTCTACAGTCACTCCTATCACTTCTGGCTTCCATATTCAAGAGAGAAAGTTGATGATGTCAACCACACTCCAGGTTGCTGAAGGGAGAATAAAACCCTGGGCATGTGGGATGGGACTGACATGAGAGGAGCCAGCAGTCTCCATCACGTCCCTATCCCCATCATATACTAGCAACTTCTGGGAATTTTGCCTGAGGTGAAATCTAGAATTCTCTTGGTTGAGCTGAGTTACCTCACCCCCAATGGGAGAGCTTTCACTCTGTATTGTCTGTTATGTATTCTCTCATGTATACTTTCTCTGATTTCTATTTTGCTGTCAACTTGTACAAATAGGTTTCATCACTACTTACTATGTGTGTTCATTGTGTAATTGGTATTTGTGGGAAAGGAGTCAAGCCTTATATATAAAGCTTGGATCCTCTTTTCACCATTCATGAAGAGAGATCAGAATTTTAACTTGAACCTAAAAACTTCATCCTTCAAATGTAAATAATAATAATAATAATGATAATAATAATAATATTCAAGGGTATAGATAAATATAATTCTAACCTAGTACCCCCTATCTCCGAGGAGAGCAGAGTGACCAAGCTATTACCCTAAACTTTTGCTTCTTCTCCTGTAAGGTAATAAGGTCCCCCTTGGAGAAGGATGGAGAGAGTACAGGCTGAAGATGTTTATTCTACTTAACTTTGAACTGCACAATGACAACACCATGATACATGTAGGGGGCAGCCTTACTATATACCTTTAAGGTCAAATATAAATTCTAAGAGCCTGGCTTCAACCTATCACTCCAACTTGATTGTAATTTTTTTCCCCTTTCTTCCTTACTGTTCCTTTCTTACAGCACTCTACATCTTGTCTCTATGCCTTTATGATTGCTGTCTTGCTGACTGAAATAGACTTTGTATTCACATTTACCTTTTACAATCTCAAATTTTCTTCAAAACTCATTTCATGTTATCTTTCACACGAGTCCTTTCCTGATCCTGCCAACTGTAAGTGCCCCCACTCCATATAACTTCATTATCTTTTATTCATCACATAAATGTTTATATGTGTAAATATTGCCTCCTAAGAAAATGTAGATACTTTGCAATCAGGGACTGTTTCTTTTCTGTCTTTGTTCTCTCAGTGCCTACCTCAGGGCTTAGAAGACAGTCTCCTAATACATATTATTGATTGATTGATTGACTTGCTCAGAGGCACCCAATGGGGAATTGGATAGAATACCAGACTTGGAATCAGCAAGACCTGTGTTCAAATCCTACCTCAGACAGTCACTAGTGTGACTCACCAGTTCACTGTGTGAACCTGGACAATGGACTTAGCCTCTCTCTTAGCCTCAGTTTCCTCATCTGTAAATGTGAATTCTATCTCCCAGGCTTGTTGTAAGGGTTAGATGTTAACATGTAAAATACTTTGCAAATATAACAAAAAGTATCTTGTAAATGAAACTATTGTTAGTGTTATTTTCATTTTTATATATCTTGTAAATGTCTGGGGTTGGATTTGAGCCTAGGTCTTCCTGACTCTAAGACTGGTACATCAGCCACTGTGCCAAGTTGCCTCCGAGAATAGATTCTCAGAGTTGGAAAGAACCATAGAGGGTCATTGAATCAGAATGTAAAGTCTTTCTGGGCAAGAATTTTGTCTTATTTAGCTCTGCATCTATCACAGTGCTGAGTATACAGTATGTGCCTAATAAATTGAATTGAATGAAACAATGAAATGAAACATGAACATCTTCCTTTGACAATGTCCATTTTAGTCCTTTTCTCTTGAGCTGTTGCTGAAGATAGTGTACCATATTGTTCTTTCATTTCTTCCTCTGTCCTTGAAAAACTCCATGGATTTTCCTTCTCTGTGTGGAGGAACCAATTCAACTTTGCCATTTGTACTGTCTCTGATTCTGCTGAAATCTCCATCTGATTAGAATATTCATGAGAGGGAGCTCTGCTATTCAAAGAGTAGAGAAAACAGAAATAAGATCTGCCAGGAAACATAAATAACTATCCCCCCCCCCACTCTTCTGGCCCAGATTCTTATAAAGAATAGGAAATCCATTTTCCTTTTAAAGTTGTTCATAGAGAATAATATGTTATTGAGATTATGCTAAGTATTCTTGGCATGCTGATAATGATATCATAAATATGATGAGTCTTGTTCTCTCTATGGTAAGGACTTTACTTTTGCTAAAGCTGCTTTTCTCAATATAGATGTGACTAAGAGGCCAGGAAAAAGCTCAGATGGTACTGTCAAGGACACACCTGCCTTTGACCTTATGATGCAGAGTCATTGAGGTCCAAACCTTTCAGTGTTTTCTGCTTCAAATTCTGGGCAGCTTATAGCATAGTATGGAACTAAGGTCATAAACTCATAGGTCAGAGAATTCTAAACTCTAAAATGGCTTTAGTGATCATCTAAGTCATTGATTCTTCTTAGCCCGTGGTCTTTGGATTTGAGTTTAGATATGAGATGGACCAGAGGGGTCTCTGAAGTTACTTCCAACTTGAACATTCTGTGATTCTTCAACAGGAGTCAATCCATAATGTCCCAATCACCCTAAGTCACCCTCACCTGTTACCATTCCTTCCTGAATTTGGACAATCTACATATTTTCCTTCTTTATATCTAGTATCAAGATTTCTTGTGATTGAGTGATTATTTCCTATGGAAATTTATTTTAAATCACTGTTGATCAGAAAATGTCTTCCTTATATCATTAATGAACTTGACTAATTATATACAGTGTGCACGAGGTTATTGAGTGGCATTCCCATATTTCTTGACTCTTCTATAATAATATTTATTGAATAGATGAGTATTTGCTAATGGAATATCCATGATTATATATTGACACTAAATTTTTACCTTAGGTGAAGATGTAGACATTGAATCTGAGCACCTGAAATCCACTGGGTAAGTTTTTCTTTTTTTTTTTGGACCTCTTTTGCCATCTGGGTTAGGCTATTTTTTAAGGTGTTATTTTCTTCAGTATTTTTGGGGGGGTCTCCTTTAGCAAGCCATTGACTAGTTTTTTTATGATTTTCTTGTATCACTCTCATTTCTCTTCCTAGTTTTTCCTCTACTTCTCTTACTTGCTTCTCAAAAATCCTTTTTGATCTCCTCCATGGCCTAGGACTGATTCATATTTTTTCTTGGAGGAGTTTTGACTTTGTTGTCTTCTTCTGGTTGTATGTCTTGATCTTCTTTGTCAACAAAGAAAGATTCTATGATCTGACTTTTTTTTGTGCAGTTTGCTCATGATCCCAGTCAATTACTTGAGTTTTAAACTCTTTGTTAAGGTAGGGGTTTGCTTCCAGTGTGGAGAATGTACTGTCTCAAGCTTTGGGGGTTTTGTGCAGCTGTTTTCCAAGATACTTCTAGGGACCTGTAAGTTTTCAGTTCTTCCAAGGTAGTATGATCAAGATCGAGGTGTTTACTCCTTTCCTGGCCTGTGCTGTGGTCTGTGAGTGACCACAAACACTCTTTTCTGCCTTGGAACTGTGAGGAGGATTCCTTCTCCACCAAGGCACAAGGTCCACCATGCCCCAGGATCGCCACCCAGAACTGTGACCCAGATCCGAGCACAGGCATACTGCCTCAGTACCAGCAAAGAGATCCCTGCAATCCCTCTCTAATCAGCCACTCAATTCCCCCTCTGTCAATGGGCCAAGCTCAGGAAGCAGCCGCCACCTGCTCTGGGATTGGAGCTGGGACCGAGCTTCTCTCTCACCACAGTCACAGACTTTTCCTACTGACCTTCTAAGTTGTCTTTAGCATTTGTGGGTTGAGAAGTATGGAAACCACCACATTTGCCCATGATTCAGTCCTCTGAGGCCTGCTTCAGGTTCACTGAGGCCTGTTTAGCCTGCATGCCCACACTGAACTGTGTTTCTCTCCCAGCCCGGCACGATAGATCTTTCTAATCAACCATCCAGATTCTCTTGGGCTGGAAATTTGTTTCACTCTGTATTTTGTGGGTTCTGCTGCTCTAGAATTTGTTTAGAGCCATTTTACAGGTATTTGGAGGAGTTTGGGGGAGACTTCAAGCGAGTCACTGCTTTTACTCTGCCATCTTGTCTTCCTTTTTTTTTTAAATCAAGAAAACCCAGTAAGACTTCAACTTGGCCTTGAATAAAAAAAAAAATCATTATTTAAATGTGAATAATGGTGTATGTTTTCTTGCTGAGTAGTTGGAAGGTTTCAGTCCCTTGACACATTATCAAAATGTTCTTAGATGCGGTCAGTTGTACTTGCTGGTCTTATCTTGGCTAAATTCAGTACATGCAAATTCATTTTAGCTCATTGAATTAGTTATATTCCATTAGCTTACCTTTAAGTAATTTATCAGTAAATGTGCTTCAATAAGATCCTATCAGTCATGAGTAGTCTTCCATCTCAATGACATGCTGCTGAAATGCATTTTTTTCCCTAGCTTTTTTTTTTATCTAATCTTCCTGGTATTTTGCCTTTTAGCTCATATTCCCTTTTTCCCTGAATTGTTTCCATTTTCCAGTCTTTCTTCCAAAGAAGACAAAAGTGCTCAGGAAAGTTTTTGTTTGTTTTGCTTTAAAGCTAATTTTTTTTTGGTTGTTATCATAAGTAGAGGTTTGGGTTCATAAGTAGTGTAAAGTTTGATTGAGGAAACTCCCACTACCATTACAGATTATTTTGTTTTATTTTATTATGCTAGGCAATCAAGGTTAATTGTATTGCCCAGAGTAACACAACTATTAAGTGTCCAGTGTCTGAAGCTGGATTTGAATTCAGATCCTCCTGACTCCAGGCCAGTGCTCTATCCACTCTACCACCTAGCTGCCACATAGCTACCATTGTACAATAATCTACCATTGCAGATTAACAACTATGGTTCAATTTACAGTCTTATAGAACCACTTGAAGCCCTGGGAGATTAAGTGATATACATGTCTAGCATCACAAAGCCAGTATGTGACAGAGGTGAATCCAAGTCTCCTTGATTCTGAGGTTTGCTTTCCTATCCATCATATTACATTATTTCTATATGGGCTGAATCTTAATTACAACATCAGAACTTTAGTGGAGCACATGATTAATTATACTGTTTCTTTTTTTTTAAGGTGGAAAATGAAAAGGAAATGTAAGAGGAAATGAAAAGGAGATGTAAGAGGAAGAGGTCAGGAAAGTGCCAGTTAGAGGGAGAAAGGCCAATATCTCTTGCCATTTCAGAACTCAAGGGCTTTGACCTTCAGCTCCAGGTCTGATCTGTCGTTTTGGGTACCATTTGTTTTCCAACTTCTTGGCTGGTCAAAATCTTCTTCCTTCTTTTCACCTTGGACCCAAGGTGTATAGCCTAGTATTCCCATCTGTTTCCAGGATTCCTTACCTGCTCTATAAGGAACTTACCTCAGGGAACTTGTCTAGTGTCCAGTAAATGCTTTCAATAAGCTTCCCTTTTTGTCATGTTGATATAAATGACTCAGCTGAATCATTAAAAGGATAATAGGCTGGTTTTAGAACTTGAGGTTGTACTTGCCTCTGCTGTAAGTTTTGGTTTTAAAAATAAGAAGGGGATTTCATGGGGAATTAGGGACAACTAACAGAAACAGTAGTGCAGAAGAAATTAAGCTTCAAGCTTAATTTATTATTAAAGCTTAAGTTTATGGTGAAGTTAATTTTTTTTGCATTATATAAGTTATGAGAACTTAGCTTTCTTGGGTTCTAGTACAGATGTGAATAAATGAATGAAAGAAAAAACATTATTAAGCACATACCATCTGCCAGGCTCTGTGCTAACTGATGGTAATACAAATACAAAAAGAAAGACGATCTGTGCCCTCAAAGACCTGACATTCTAAGAAAAGAAGGAAGGAAGGAAGAAATGAAGGAAGGAAATAAATATGTATTAAGTACTTACTTGGTGCCAGCTATTGTACTAATTTCTTTATAAATATTATCTCTTGGATCCTCTCAACAACTCTGGGAGGTAGGTGCTATTACTATGCCCCTTTTACAGTTGTCTAAACTGAGGCAGCTAATCACACAACTAGTGAGTGTCTGAGCCCAGATGTGAACTTGGATATTACTAACTCCAGGCCAATACTCTCTTCAATGTGGTACCTATCTGCCCTAAACCAAAGACTTTAGCTCCTGGGGTAAGGATTCACTATCTGACACTGGATGAAAATAACACATTGTATTTCATCTCATCTCATCTCTCTCTCTCTCTCTCTCTCTCTCTCTCTCTCTCTCACACACACACACACATATCTCAGTGTTAATTTTTTTTAATGATAAAAAGAAAACAATCCTCCCACTTGGGGAAATCTAGGGGTACCTTTCTTTATAGACTTTCTGTGTACCTGAAGAATTATGTAATAAGCTTGGCATCAGGTATGACTTACAGACCAGCAGTTTTCTCTACTAACATATTTTTGCTTTTCCTTGAATGCCCAGTGATTAACATGCTTCATGGCTCATAGTATATGTTTAATAAATGCTTCTTGACTTGAAATAAACAAATGAGACAGCTATAGGAAATTTCATGGGGAAATAGTTAAAACTCTGAATGATATCTCCAAATACTTTTTTCTTTGAGTGGGAGAGGAAGTATGGATGGGAAATACTTTTCTCCTTCTCACACCTCACTGGTCAAGCACTTGAGTTTTGGATAATGTACAATATTTGGTTTCACATTCTTGGAAAACCACTACTTTCTTATTCAATTTTATTTTAAGGGTTTGTTAAATTCTTAAGAAACTTTTTTTCCCATGGTATCTTTCATATTAGTGTCAGTGTACATATAAACTAGTCAATGTAATCCCAACATAAGTCAATAATAATTTAATTCATTTGTTAAATATGTATTTTGTCAAGATTACATACAAGGTACAATCTAAGAAAAAAAAGCAAAAAAAAATCGCATATAACTTTTCAGAAACACATAAGGTACCCAAAGAGAGGAAATGCAGACTTCCTCAAATGTAAACAGATTGTTTCCCTTCACCTCAAAAAAGCAAACACTGAGGTAATTATTCACATTAGGATGAAAGTCTCATAAGACAAAGCTCTCAGGATTCATGTAATATAAATCAAAATGAAAATGGATACAACCTTCTGTACTATTATAATATAATACTATGGTAATGCCAGAAAACATATAATTTCCTGACACCTGGCACAGATCTATTAGAATAGAGTTCATATTTGAAGTATGGATAAATATTCTAGAGGTAGGAAGAAATATTACAGTAGTATTTTTAATGGGATAAATGTCAACCTTATTATCAGACTTTCTTAAGATAAATGTTATCAGGGCTTTCAGAAAATCCCTGATCTTTCCTATAAGGAGATTTCTCTAAGCAACTGATAATAATTTTATCTCTCAGATGCTATTTAAATGACACCTCCAATGTGTAATGTTACTTGATCCCCTTACCTGGCAGAGGTAGCCCTCTCTTTTGAACATTTCTCACATTTTTTCCCTATCCTTCTTTTAGGGAGAGTGGAGGTGGAAAAAGGAAGACAAATCTGTGATTTAGTTGAAATGGGGAGCTTCTGATAAAGAATTTCCTCTAACAGTGCAGATTAGCCATTTCTCTGCAAGTCATATTCTTAAGAGAGTTGCCTACAGCACTGAGGGTGTTAGTGACTTGTCCAGTGTAAAACAACTAATTCCTGCCATTGGTGGGATTTGAACCCAAGTCCTACTGTTGTTGAAGTGCATTCTCTTTCTACTAAATATACCATACTGTGTCTCTCACAGCTCTTCTATACTACTTTGTAATTTGGTTGCTTGTTTAGATGTCTTGTCTCCCCTATTTCATTGTAAATCGCTTGAAGGCAGGAGTGATGTCTTTTAAAATATCTGTATTTCCCTAAAAGCAAACTTTTTTTTTAATCATCAAAGACAGTTATGGATACATCACAATCAGACAGTACCATCATAGGCACTAGATGTGCTTCTTGAGGAAATAGAAATGAAAGTGAAGAAAAAGAAGTGAGAAAGGGAAGTCAGTGAAATATATACAAGAGAGGGATGCAATGGAAGTGAATCAATTTGGAGGGTGTCAAAGCATTTATTCTCAGGATATCTGAAAAAGATGAAGGAAGCTACCAGAAGTAAAGAGAAAACATCTCACATCTTATTAGCCAAATTGTTGAACAAGGGAATTGCTGGTTCTGTGCCTGTTTCTTTATTTATATAATATTTTAATGAGAATTATCTATACCAACAAAATGGGCATAATTATTTGGGGTATTACAAGGGAACAGACAGACTTTCTTAAGGGGAATCCCATAGTAAACCAGATCTTTACCATCAAATGAATGGGGAAATTTATACACGTATGTGTATACATACACACATGTATACACACATAAGTGCTAACTTTTGGTTTCCCTGGTAATCTTCTGTACATTATTTTATAAGTTTAAAACATTATTCTGAGGAGTCAGCTCTATTCCCCTAGAACAAAGGTCTATTTCTTTAGTCAATATTTCTGTGAAATTATATCATTGTGAGTCATGCAAGAATAAAGTATCCAAAGGGCTGAAGTGAAGGATCACTCCCAGGGCAATGAAAAGGTATCTGATGGGTCAGACCAGAGTGCAACATATTGCAAACAAGAAATCAATCAGAAGAAGTAGGATAAAGGATTTCATTAAAAAAGTATGACTTTAAAAATTCCCAGAATCAATAAAGGCCTATATTTTAACATGGAATCTTGGCTTTTTATCAACTATATTCTCAACCAATTAGAATATTTATACTACAAAAAAATGAATAAAAATGCTCAAAAACATTGAGTGGTGTAATGCCTGAATATGAGTAGAAACCCATATCTGGCTTACATTGATGGGAGCTCTGCCATTTAAGAGGAAGTAGTGAGAAATGGTACAAAAGATATCTCCTCAGAGACATGTGACCGAAAAGTACATGAACTGGTCATATAATGGAAGTGAGAAATAACCAATGACTATCCTGTCTATTCCATTATTAACCATGTGATCTAAAAGTATGAGAGAAAGGGACCCAAAATGTTGGGTAGATTCCTTGTGTCTCTCTGAGAAAGTCTCTCTGGATGATGGTTGTTTAGAATGGACAGACAACTATGGTCTGCAATTTGCACCTTTGGGGGGGATACTTGGGTGGATGAGATCACAGATCTATTAGCAACAATAGAATGTCTGAATTAGCACCTAGAAAAGTGTTCTGTTTACTGATCTGTAAATGCTCACGGAATTCAATTGGCCTAGAGGGATTATCTATGCAACAATTTATTTTCTTGTGTTGTTATGGATAATATATTAAGGGTGTTGACTAAATATCAAGTGGTGTCAAGAAGAAAAAGCCCAACTTTATAGAAGCAAAAGCACTATACATAGTACATAAAAGATTCTATTTTTACTTTTAGCATTTAGTTGTATGGTAAAACTTATAAAATAAAATGTTATATCTAAATTTTCACATTATAAATAGCAAGAGCACATAGACAATAATGGTAGTTAGAAATGACATAGATTCCAGGCTACAACCTTGTGTGCACTGAAATGTTAATTGCAGAAGGAATATGAAGCTTCCTTCACCAGCTGATAGTCAATTTTCATTTGTTAACTAATGAAAGGAGCTCCTGGAAATGTGATTTTCAGCCTCAGGCAAAAAGTCATGAATTAAAAGATTACATTTTTAAATTCTGGAATAAACAAGGTCAAGTTGCTAAAATTATGCATCCAGATAATATTAACCAACATATCTCCCCCCACCATCCCAGCCAATTTTCTTTCACTGTTTCTATTTCTGATAGAGATAGGGATAGAGACCAAGCTAACGATTTCACTGTATAGGGAACTCATGAATGAGGGAACCTACTCTACCAATGCAGGTTGGCACCTTCTCTGAAAGTTATTATTTTAAAGAGATGCTTAGAGCACTGAGAGGTTAAGTGATTTCCCTAGGGACATATAGACAGTATAAATCAGAAGTGAGACTTAAAACAATATTTCTTTTTTTTTTAACTCTGAGCCCAGCTAGCTTTCTGCCACATCTCTCTCTCCCTCTCTCTTTCTCTGTCTCTGCCTCTCTCTCTCTCATAATTATGTTTATTGCATGTTCTTTATCAAGAAAACATGGACTCATTGTTTCACTTAAAGAAATTTTTCCCCTTTTACACAAATTCATTTTAGGCTATTACTTCTTTCATAAGATTTTGGAATAAAACTATTATCTCTGTTACAGGAATAGCAGAGGCAATCTAAAACTCACTAAATAATAAGATAATAAATAATAGCTAACATTTTTATAGCACTTACTATGTGCCAGGCACTGTGCTAAGCACTTTTGAAAGAGTATCTCATTTGATTTTCATAACAACCCTGGGAGATAGGTTTTCTGTTCTGATATAATGCAGCATTAGGGCTCTTAAGTATATTGCCAAATATGTACTTATCTTAAGCAATGATACCACAATGTATAATGGTCCAAGCAACCTGTGGATTTCCATTGTCTGCAACAGCCTCCTCCATAATCCCAAGTAGAGGTTGTCAATGTAGAGGTAATTATTCGTTCTGTTAGGTCTGTGGAGCTCTAAAGGGGCAGACAGTAATCTCTGATATAAACCTCAGAGGCAGAATTCCCTTCCAAATGGCTACCCATCTGAAGGTCCATACTCTTGCTTCATATCATGTACAAAGTGGGGAGGAGGAATTTCATCTATTCATGCCAGCTGTTCTTTGTTTAATTCAATTCCTAGCCTAAAAATATACTTTAAAAGTACATCAAAGAAACTCAAGGGAGAAGGTCTTCATGACTGAAGAGATCATGGAAGGGTTTGATGGAAGAGATGGTATTTTAAGTTGTGCTTTAAAGGATGAGTATAAATTTACCAGGAGGGGAGGGAGATTCCAAGCATAGGAAATGGCATGACCAAAGTATACTGGGAGACATCTTCCCATCTCCACATATGACTCATCACTGAGGGACTTGAGAAACTAAAGGGTCCTTTAATTGTCTCTTGAGCTGTAAGCACAAATGATTCAGTGGAGGTACAAAACTGAGCAACATGCACCTCTTCTCTTTCTCTCAGGCTCTGAAGCATGGTAACTATTTAGATCTGTGTCTGGAGAATTAAGAGGTAGAAGGGGTGATAGGCCTGTTTCCCACTTGGCCTCCATGAGGCCACAAACACATGGCCACTTCTGACTTTTTCGTTTGTTCATTTTGACCTTGGGTGAATAAATATCCCATAGTGAACATATCAAGAAGTGATAGCCACATTATAGGTTCTGAGAACTCTGAAGGTCTTGGGAGGCCTTTGAGAGATGTGACTGAGGCATCCCTAGAATAGAAGTAGCTAATAGAAGGAGAAGCCTCTGCATCAGAGAAGCTACCCTCACCAAAGGATTAGCCCAAGACTGGTTGATGTAATTAGCAAGCAAGTAATGGGAGTATTTGGACAGTTAAGTGCCAAGGTGAAATACAAAATGTCTGATTAGAATGCAAAAATGCTTTACATTTCAATGAAGCTTAGATATTAGCTTCTTAGATAATTATAATCATAGTTAGGTTACTGAATCCTGTTAATACTGTAAATTTTGCTAAATTGGCTGTGATTCTTCCATTCTCAGCACTTCTTCATAAACTACATATCTCATATCCAATTCATATTTCACATTGAGTACCTTTGTTATTTTCCCCCTCCCTATTGGAGAAGTCTTAGACTTATAAATCAAAATAAGCATTATTCCAGGATGTCAAGGCAGAGGGGGCTTTGTTTGTGAGCCATTGTATAGATAAAGGAACTTGCTATCAGCAGAGATATAGTCTGTTCCATACCAAACTTGGGCTGCAAACCACTATAACTGGGCAGAGCATAAGGAGGGACAAACGTCCCAATCCCTGTGAACTCAGTCATGTAGTATTTTAAAGCTAGGAAAGAATCTGAGAGAGAGAATTCAGGGCATGTTTTGAGGAATATGGGCAGGGAAGGGAGTATACTAGTTCATCTGGATAATAGTGTGTGGAAGAGAATCACACAAATTATAACCAGACAGGTAGACTGGTGTCAGATTGTGGAAGGTTTTCAATATTGGGCAAAGAAGTTTGAATTTGACTTGGTAAGTGATAAGAGAGTCAGTGCAGATTTTTGAATAGAGAAGTAATCGGTTGGTACCTATGCATAAGAAATCTTATTTTGGTATTGGCATGAAGAAACTGGATGACAGAGGGAGTAGAGAAGTAGGAATAACTGTCAGGTCATCCTAAAAGAATAGGTAGATGTTAATGGTTATTGGTACTAAGATGTTGGCAGTGGGAATGGAGACAAGGGGACTGACGTTAGGGACCTTGCTAATTATCTACTTCCATGGAATGGATTGAACATTAATGAGAATTTATGACTTTCAATAGCAACTTGAAATAAAGTTGCCACATAAATAAGATGCTGAAACAGGCACTATATCATTTATTCACAAACTTTAAAATTATAATTCACTCTAATACAAGAAAATTCTTTTCTAATTTTCTATAATTCACTCTAATATAAGAAAATACCTTTCTGTGCATGCAGCACTGTGCTAGGAGATGAAGGGAAAAAAAGTAGTTTAATTGAAATAGACATTTAAGAGTTTACAAAATGCTTTACATAAATTACCTCATCGAAGCCTCACAACAGACATATGTATTACATATTACAAGCATTATTAGTCCTATTTTAAATTCAAAGAAGCTGAGACTCAGAGGTGAAATTACTTGTCCCATGTCACATAACTAATAAGTGTCACATGTGGAAATTGAATCTGTTTTCCTGAATCAAAGTCCAGCACTCAATTTACTATACCATACTTGTTAGAAAAGTCACTTACCCTCAGTCACAATTTTCTCAACTGGAAAATGGGCATAACAATAGAACTTACTTCCCAGGGTTGCTTTGAAGATTAAATGAGATTTATGTAAAGCCTTTGCAAACCTTAAAATGTTACATAAATGCTAGTTAGTGTTATTATTATTGATTGTTAATAATAATACTTTCTCTTTAGGAGCTTACAATGTAATGGGAGAAGCCAGCGACGTATAATTAAAATGTTATGTACGTGTGTTAGAAATTCATGAAATGTAGCAGTAGGTGAGATTCAAAGGAAAAGAATGCAAAATAAACTTCTGGCTGTTTGTTTGTTACTTTTATGTATCCCTTGACACTTAGGACAGTGCCTGTCACATAGTTGGTGCATAATAAATGCTTGTCCAATGCAATTGAATTGGGGATTGCTCCTGACAATCAGCAAAAATTGAAAAGATGACATTTGAGTAGAATAGGGATAAGGTCAATATGGGATGAGAGTATATTCCATTTTAAAAGGAGAGTCTTAGCAAAGACATTCACTTTGGAAAAACCCAGTGACTGATAGGTGGGCAGAGAGCTGCCCAAAATAGAATAATCCAATGTAGAGTGTGTGGAGGAGAGTAATAGGAGATAAAAGACTAAAAAGGCAAGGATATCACCAATATGGTGAGCGCACACACACACACACACACATACACACACACACAGCAAAAGAGAAACAACATGAGAAGAGAGATTTAAATCATGGAGTAAGAACATGTGTCTACAAATAGCTAGGCAGATGGTAAATCTTTAAGCACAACTCATCCATATGGTAACTGAGCCAATTTAATATACAATCAGTAGAGCGCAAAAAGCATTGTTAGATTTCTCAGTTAGAATGGACCAGTATATCCTCATTTCTTCTGCTCTAGACGACACTCTGAGCACCCCCAACGAGCCAAATATTGTATTATTGTGCACCATCAAGGCCAAAGAAGACTACAAACTACAGGAGTGGAGAAAGAGAAATAAGTGCATAGCCCATGGGTGGAAATTGGGGAGAGTACACATTTTAATGTGTCAGAGTGTATCTGAAAAAAGAAAGGACTTAATTTTCAAAGAAACAAAAATTGTGGTATTCAGAAAAAAATGTCATGTAAACTGTGAAAATTTCTGGTGGAATAAAATTAGGCAGTGATTACCCAGTTCCCATTTGCTCTTTTCTTCATTCCCTTAAGTCATGAAGTCTCTTCCTGCTCAGATACCCAAGTAATAGCTCATTAACTATAAGCATGCTTGTTCCTTTTCACTGGAGTTCTAATTTAAGTATATCAGGGAAGCAAATGCTGCATTTTCAAGGGGTAAAAATTAGCACAATTAAAAGATTTTGAGGGCAATACGTATGTCTATATGTGGTGAATTAGATTTCATCAATTAGAACCAGTATCTTGGTCATTTTCTCAAATACATTTCCCATCCTTGACTTGTAGCATTTAACAGTCTTTCCCATTTTTCAGTATGATGGTACTAATTTGAAGATTCTCATTCTAAGAAATAGGAAAAATTGCATGGGTTATAGAATTATCATTGGATCATAGGATGAGAGATGAAAAGGGCCTTAGAAATCACCCAATTCAACCCTCTCATTTTACAGGTGAGGAAAATGAAACCTTAAAAGAGGAAATGACCTGCCCAAGGTCACAGAGATAAGTGATGAAGGCAGAATGCAAGGGAACACCTCCTATGAGGTATAGGATAGGTGTGTTCTCAGGTTTATCAGTTGTATAAATCTATTGAAATGTGTCCTGTCAAGAGCCAATTAAAAATGTTACCTACTTATTGTTACCCAGACACAGTTTGAAGAGGAAAAAACTGAACACACCTAGATCTCATTCAATTTGAAAAGGGGCATTTGTTGGCAGAATTTTAGGATACATTAATGGCCTTGTTCACTAAGATGTTATGCTTCTCCTTAGACCACTGAACAGAAAACCTTCCTCTGATCACATCACTCTGCTCAAAAACATTCTGCATTTATCTGTGATGTATCAAATAAAATAGAAACTCTTTTTGACTCTCTAACTTCTACCTGTTGTTCCTAAGTCTATCCTTTGAGACCAAATGGAATAAATTCTATCTTACTTTTCCACAAGATCCTTCAGACATTTGAAAACAGCTTTCATGTCCTGCCTGAGTCTTTTCTTCTCCAGGCTAATTACCCTTGGTTTCTTCAATGAATATTCATATGGCATGGTCTTTAAGGACTTCACCATTCATTTTGCTTTCCTCTGAACATTTTGTTGCTTATCAACGTCCTTACTAACCCTAGCGCTCAAAATGGAACACCGTGATCCATCTAAATGTGATTTTACCAAAGCAGAATATTCTCTGACTATTCTCAGAGTATTCTCAGACTATTAACTTCGTTTTCCTGGAAGTCATGCCAAGCTTAATAAAGCTTAAGATTGCTTTAGGCTTCCCCCCTCCCCAAATGTAGTTTCATCTTGTTAGCTTATATTGAACTTGCAGCTCATTAAAATGTCAAGATCCCCCCCCCCACCCAATTAAACTGATATCTAACTGAGGCTTCTCATGTTGTACTTTAAATTGAAGTTATTGAACCCAAGACTAGGATCTTATTTTTATCCTTATTAAATGTAATCATATTAAAGTCAATTCATTGCTCTGGGCTGTTAAAGTCTTTTAGGATCTTGATAGTGTCATCTTACGTGCTTATTGTCCTTCTTAGCTTCGTGTTATCAGAAAATTTGAGCCCAGTCATATGTGCTTTCACCCAAGTTATTGATTGAAGAAAAAAAATCAACACAAGCCCCCACACAAATCTTTGGGACACTGCACTGAAGTCCTCCTTAGAAGTTGACATTGAACCATAAACAACCCATTTGGATCTGTCTAATTGTAGTATTGTTTAGCTCACATCTACCTGTCTTTTCCATAAGAGATGTAAGAGGGCCTTTATTAAGTGATTGGCTGAAATTGAGATGAAAAAAAACAAAAAACAAATCTTTAACATTCTTCTGATTTATCACCTTAACAAGCCTGTGCAAAAAACAAATAAAGTTAGTCTGATTTGACTGCCTGTAGCCATGATGGCTCTTTCTGATCACTAGTTTTCGTTGTAGAAATTCATTAACCAGCTCTATTTTCAGTCCATACGATCCTATCTGCTTTTCCAAATCCAGGGTCTATGTCTATGTTCTTCTCCCTGTCACACACTCTAATTTATATATAATTTCCTTATAATATTTCCACCAATTCCACCACTGCAATAAATTCCACCCCTCTCAGGACCACATTTTTCAATAATCCCTGGAAAACCTCCTCTATGTTTCCCCTCCTCCTCCAGGGACTCTCTTCTCCCTCTCCTCTTTTCAGCTCCTTTTTCTGTGTTATCTTTCTCCATTTGAATGTAAGCTTCTTGAGGGCCAGGTTTTTTTTTTTTTTCTATTTCTATTTGTATTTACAGCATTTAACACATGGACTGGCACATACCAAATTTTTAATAAATGTTTGCTAACTGACTGATCCCTAAAATCTTATTTCCTTATAGTAATGATCAAATTCAATTTTTGATGAAATTATCATTAAAACAAATAAAGATGCTATTAGCTGTTCTGCTGTTGGCAGAAAAAGTTATAGCAGATGTCTGGAAAATAGAATGCCCCTGACCTCTATCATTAGTTTATCATGCCTTAGCGCCAAGCGTGTATCTGTTCCCTGAATTAATTTACTTCCTCTTTCTGACTGAGTGGACTATAGTATACTCTAAGGACAATTCCAATACTCTAAGGACAATGCCTTTCTCTCTCCATTGATCTTTCTCTAAACACTCTTCAGTACTACTTCCCCTCCAACCACTGGTCACTATATTTCCTCATTAGGTATTCCTACTAATATACAATGCAATCTCCCCTTTGCCACCTTTTAGGTGTCCCTATTTCAAAATGATATATCAATCCAGAACTATAGTCCAATGATGCATTCTATCCCACCAAGCCTCAGCAATACCCACAAGGTCCATTTTTCTTCCTTTCACTAGGATTTCACATATTTGTTACTCAGACTTTTTGCGTTCCTGTATAGAAATTTTGAGGCCTCAAGTTTTGATACATGCTCCTCTAAATCTTAACTTCTATGAACTTCCAGAGGCCTCAATTGCTATCATTCATTCTGTATCAAATCTTCTGTCTATAGAATCAAATTGGAGGTGGGTGAGGGAGATGGGAAGAATATAAAGGAAAGTTTTCCCTTTTTTTACTTATTGGGCTTAGATCTATTCTGATTAGATTTTCAAGCCACTTATCAAACTGGATGTCTTCATGTCACTCATTTTAGCCCTATCCTCTCCTCTCTAGATGGTGAAACGTCTCCATGTTCCTATTTGCAGAAGACAATTGTACCAATTATATCAATCTACAGAAGATTTCAGAGTTCCATAAATAAGATTCCTAGTAACTCAAAAAGATCATCTTAACCATTTAAGGGGAAAAACAAAGTGGATAAAAATGTCTATGGCTCAGATTATGACAGTCAGTGAGACAGACAGCCATTAAACATAAATATATATCTTGAACGGATCCTATGAATGGGCAATGAATGGGACCCAAAATTGATTCAAAATAAGAAAGTGAAACGATTGCCTTTGGGAAATTGTGTAATGTTTCTAATGTCCCCAAACTGTCCCTGAAAAAAAAATCCTCAGGTCTAAAACAACAGCAATATACTTATTTAGAATCATATAGTTGTGAGTCACACAGTAAGGTATTCTATGATAAAGCTAAAATTTGGGGTGACCTAAAGGTCAATGGTGGACAGCTA
Organism: Vombatus ursinus; assembly: GCF_900497805.2. Taxonomy (NCBI): domain Eukaryota; kingdom Metazoa; phylum Chordata; class Mammalia; order Diprotodontia; family Vombatidae; genus Vombatus; species Vombatus ursinus. The sequence continues at coordinate 18,695,394 of NW_020943070.1, read as the reverse complement.
GGTGGCATAGAGTGCTGGGCCTAAAATCGGGAACACTCATCTCCCTGAGTTCAAATCTGGCCTCAGATACTTACAAGCTGGGTGACTCCGGGCAAATCACTTTACTCTGTTTGCCTCAGTTTCCTCATCCCTAAAATGAGCTGGAGAAGGAAATAGCTAGCCATTCTAGTATCTTTGCCAAGAAAACCCCAAAATAAGGTCACAAATATTAGGTCGCAACTGAAATAATTGAACAACAACAAAGGAATTAAGAGATAGTTGTTGGGCATGAATAAGTTATAGCATATTGCCAATGAAGAACTGCATAGGAAATATGACATCAAGGACATCGTGATAAAGATGTGTGACTTGAAAATGAGGTACACTAAGCACACACAATCTGTAGTAGACTCTGCTTACCACCCAGCAGTGGATACTTATATTACCTATGTGCCCAGCAATGTGGAAAGAAAGAAAGAAAACCTAATAGATAAGATTGAGAAGAGGCCTTGGAGAATAAGAGATGATAAGAGAAAGAAAAAAAAATAAAAAAAAGATATGAACCTGACTCTGCCAAAGCATTCAATGATATCAGCCCAGAACAGGAACATTCTGTTTACCCCCTTATGCCCCCACCCCCATGCTCTCTGAGCTAGAGTTCTACCACGTGATTCATCCACATTGACAAACCATGGCTGGTTATAAACTGAACTGAAATTTTTGTTCTCTTTGAAATAAGGAACAAAAGAAGTCCTGTGCAAGTCTCAATTTCCTTTTTTTCTGATTCTGGTTTAGGGGAGTACTATAGTTATTCTTTCCAACAATTTCAAGTGATTAGGGATGCATCTCAAACTCCTCAAACTTTCTTCTAAAAATGTCTTATGCATTAATCTCTCATGGATTTATATGAATCCTTGAACATATAATTTTCAATTTATGTAGACTTTTTTTTTTTTTTTTTGGTTTAGGAGGCAATGAGGATTAAATGACTTGCCCAGGGTCATACAGATAGTAAGTATCTGAGGTAGGATTTGAATTCAGATCCTCCTGACTTCAGGGCCGGTGTTCTATCCCCTGCCTGACCTACCTGCCCCCTAGACTTTTTTTTTTAACTACCTATAACTTGGGGCAGGTAGGTGGCACAGTAGATAGAGCACCAGCTCTGGAGTCAGGAGTATATGAGTTCAAATCCAGTCTCAGACCAGACACTTGACATTTACTAGCTGTGTGAGCCTGGACAAATCACTTAACCCCAAATGCCTTGCCAAAAACAAACAAACAAAAACAAACCAAACAAAAAAACAAAAGACATTCAAAAAACTATCTATAATTTCAATTGGAAAAACATCTAGAGTTGAATAGATCTTCGGGGTCATCTGATCCAACTCCCTCATTGAACAGATGAGGAAAATGAGGCTGAAGAAGGGAAATGACCTTCCTTCCAAAGGTCACACAGGGAATAAACAGCAGCTTCAGAATTTGAACTGACATCTTGCTGTATCAAAATCAGCAAAGAATTAGGATACGGAGCACAGAACAAATTTCTGTATTCAAACACATTTCCATTTAGTAGGAGACTGCACTGCACCTGGTGTCAGAAAGATTTGAGTTTAGGTTTTGAGTTTAAGATTTGAGTTTTGCCACAGGTAATTACTGGCTGTGTAACTCTGGGTAAATCGTCTTACTTTTCTCCTCTTAAGTTTTCCCATTTGTAAAATGGTGATGAAAATAGCACTTACATCATAGGGTTGTGGTAAGGAGTGAATGCAATTATGTGTAAAGTGCTTTGCAAACCTCAAAGCATTAGGAATATCACCATCCCAATAAGTGTGATAAATTAATCCCCTGAAACGGTCACACCATTGCTACTGCCTAATTACACTGGGCTGGAATCAATTCCTGTATTTTAAAAAATCTTCACTTAGAATAGTGTGAATTTGCATACATGAGACCACATCAGGTGATTCATTATTCACATTAACCAAAATCTTGTTATATATATTAGTTGCTGCTGCTGTCATTAAGTTGTTGTAATACTCCATTCTATATTCTATGTTCATTAAGCTTTTGAGATTGGAAGTTACATACTTTGTGACACCGAAGGCAGTATGGTGTAGTGAATACAGCAAATGACTTGGAGTTAAGAAAACCTGGGTTTGAATCTCACCTCTTAAATTTACTATATATGTGTCCCAAGGGAAGTTATTTAACTCCTCTGGGTCTCAGCTTACTCATGTGTGAAATAAAGATAATTAAAACATTTTATTTTGGAGGGTTATTATGTAGATCAAATGTATAAATGTATGTAAAATACTTTGCAAACCTTAAAGTGCTATGTAATTGCGAATTATTAGTAGTACTTTCTTATTAATTTTGTTCTTCTCTTACTTCAAAATGGATTCTAGAAAGGAGATTCAAAATCTCAAACTAAAAAATGGTTATAGCATAGGGATAATAACTGATATCTTTATGATGTTGAAATGTTTAAGGTGCTTTACATATGTTTTTCTCCTGTGAGTCTTACAACAACCTTGTGGCGTAGGGGCCATTATTATCTGCATTTGACAAGTAAGAAAAACTGAGGCTTAGACAGGCTAAGTGACTGGCTCAACATCACGTATTTAGTAAGTCTTGGGAATATTCAAATCCAGGGCTTCCAAATTCCTATTCCCATGTTCTGTTCACTACCCTCCACCCTCTCAATACCCCAGAGTTATAGCATTATTAAATTGACCGTGCCTATTAAAGTATTCAAGGAATGCTACTCTAATTTGATTTTTTATTATTTTAATGCTTTTTTTTTCAAAACATCAAAGTCCTTTGCTCCCTATTGTGGGGTTGAGTTAATCTAGGATCAGAAAAAGTCTCTCTTTTGCATAAATCAAAATGAAAATCACAGTCACTGGCTTTCTCCCTCTTACTGAGGTGCCTGAGGAATGAACGTGCTGTTAAGTTGTTCTCACAGCTGGTACATGGAGAGGAGATAGATGGAAAATTTCAGAAGTCACAGCTAGTAGAATGTAATGAAGTTCACTCCTCAATGAGATGTGAATAAGTGACAAAGACATCTGTCTAAATGCCTGGATGGCTCAGCTATCCACAGCACAGACCCTCCCAGGTGACTGCACATATCAAAAGGTCTGGTGTGGTTAATTTAACATTTCTAGTTGGGAGGGAGAAAATGTAGACGCCAGGGAATATTCATTTATTTCAGTGTTGGATAAGCCAGGTCCTGCCCAAATTGTTAAAAAAGGGTCCAGAGAAGAGAGAGAAGTTAATCTGATAGTTAATCAACAGCTAAAATGACATGCAGTACATACTGGATCTGCATACTTCCAAGGTCTATTGTCTCTGAGTTGTAACATGGGACTTGGGCTCTGTGACCTCATGTGAGTCATATATACTCTTTGAGTCTCATTTTACCTATCTGTGAAATGGGAGTAATAAAGCCTATAATAACTATTTCTCAGGGATGTTTCGAGAATCAAGTGAGATATTAGGTATAAAAATGAGAAAACACTGTAAAAACTAGAAGGCACTAAAAGATATGAAGTGCTGCTACCATTGTACTTTTATCAGACCTGTCCTTAGCATTACTGGTACTTTTACAAGTATTACTAGTACTGGGTGTCCCCAAACTTTCAGACTTTTGTCATACCCTGTACTATTATGATTTCTTTTATTATTATTTGTAATTGACACTGGAGACTAATAATACTATTACCCAAACTCTCACAGTCTCTGCTACTACTATTTCTAGTTGTTACTGCTGTTACTACTGCTATTCCCTATTTTTATTATTGATGCTGCTGCTGAGGCTACTTTGACCATTGTTGGAGTAATAATGATCCTGACAAAGACCTTGGGGTTTAGAGTTTTTATTACCTAGAGGAGAGTGCAAGCTAACTAACTGGGAATCAGAGCTGGAGGGTGTAGTATCTTCTCACACACTGGGAGTTTTCAACATCTCTCCCAAGAAAGTGAGGAGTGAGTATGGGGAGAGGACAGTGGAAGAACCTTTGATTGTGATATCTGCAGTCCCCTTGTACAAACTGAAGCATCCAAAGGAGACCATGAAATGACCTCTGAACAGATACCTTCCCTCCCTCTCTCCCTTCTTCCTTCCTTTCTTCCTTTTTTTCCTTCCTTCCTTCTTTCCTGACTTCATTCCTTTATCTGTTTGCTAATCTCTTTATATCTGTTTATCAATGGTGGGTGTTCATCTAATAGCTGGAGTGCAGAAAGAAAAACAGATCAGAGAATTTTGGTGTTGCTGCTTGCTTCATTCCATTTCTAGTAATTAAAAAGTCTGTTAAATATTGCATTTGAGGGATCTAATCTCATTTCTTGTGAATACTTGGAACCTTGAATTGCCTGGTGTCCCTTTCTTCACAGCAGGAGGATGGCAACAGATCTGGAAGACACACAGAAGAGAATGACCTTTCCTAGGGCAAGGCTGAGACCTCAAATCCATAGTGTTCTTATTTTCTAACTGGGAGCATATCACAAGCTGCTCTGTAATGACATTTCCAAGGGCAGAATTACTATGAACTTGGGATATTAAAAGAAAATCTGCCACATAGAAGACTAATAGTGAATGAGCTACACTGGAACTACTTTTTCTAGTACTATCATTCCTACTATTTCTACTTTTTAAGCTCCCACCTTTATGGTTACTTCTATTGCTATTGCTGAGGTTGCTACTCCTAACAGCATTTCCACTGCTGCCATGCATTCCACTAATATTTTTACTACCGCTCTTGCTATTGCTTCTACTTCTACTATTCTACCATACTATTCTGCTACTAATACACAAACATCATCCTATTTCAGGTCTTCCTCACCCTTCACCTGCACTATTGAAACAGCTTCCTAACTGGTCCCTTTGTCTCAAGGATTCTCCCCTCTCCAGGACATCTTGCCACAGACCAAAATCATTTTCGGTGCTCTTCTTCCATCTCAGTAGCATCTCTCCACCTTGTAGTAAATTTGATATATTCAGAGTTAAGTGGTATAGTGAATAAAGCACAGGGCCTGGAGTCAGGAAGAGCTGCCTTCAAATATAGCCTCAGACACAAGCTGTGTGACTTTGGCAAGTCATTTAACCTCTGTTTGCCTCAGTTTCCTCATCTGGGAATAATAATAGCACCTACCTCCCAGGGTTGTTGTGATACTGTTGAATCATTTCATTCTTGTCCAATACTCCATGACCCTATTTGGGGTTTTCTTGGTGAAGATACTGAAGTGGTTTGCATTTCCTTCTCCAGATTATTTTACAGATGAGGAAACTGAGGCAAAAGGGTTAAGTGACTTCACTAGAGTTGCACAGCTAGTGTCTAAGACTGTATTTGAACTCAGGCTTTCCTGACTCCAGGGCCCATGCTCTATCCACTGAGTCAAAAGAAATGGTTAAAAAACATTTAGTATAACACCTGACATATAACAAGTGATATATAAGTATTATTATTAGTAGTAGTAGTAGTAGTAGTAATAGTAGTAGCAGTAGCAGTAGCAGTAGCAGCAGCAGCAGCAGTAGTAGTAGTAGTAGTAGTAGGTAGTAGTAATAGTAGTGGTAGATAGTAGTAGTGAGTAGTAGTGATAGTAGTGATAGTACTACTACTACTACTAGTAGGTAGTAGTAATAGTAGTGGTAGACAGTAGTAGTGGTAGATAGTAGTAGTGATAGTAGTGATAGTAGTAGTAGTAGTAGTAGTAGTAGTTCAAAAATCCTCTTCCAATATTTCATAATGACTTGAAGGTGATCCTAGGTTTTCAAGGACATTGCTGCAAGAATGCAAGTTTTGGTTAAATTAACTAAGTTGTAAAAGCTTTAAGTCAAGCCTCAGTAATAGCCTGAATCAGCTGTTCAAGAATCAGTCTAGCTAAATGTAAAGAAAGACATCATCAGTAGGTTGTTGACCAGATGATAAATTCCTTAGCCATGGCAATCCAATAATATTGTTACTACTACTACTACTACTACTACTACTACTACTACTACTACTACTACTACTACTACTACTACTACTACTACCACCACTACTATTACCATTATTAACAATAATAAAAAGAAGAAGGATGATGATGATTTACTATTATTTTTCTCTGTTTTCTTCTATTTTCTTTATGGTACCTAGTCAGCGTCAATCATAGAGAAAAGCACTCTTATAAATTCATTCATCATCATGGTCCCTAATCATCATCACCACCATCTTCATTGTATGCATCATCATTATGTTGGCCATGTTGATATTCAAAGCTTAATGTTTATAAAAACACTTTACAAATAAAATCAATCTCATTTAATCCTAATAACAAAACTCAATTGTAAGTACTGTAAGTATTATTTTCCAATAATATCACCTATTCTTACTTTTCTTTCCCTTCCATCCTAGCTCCTTCAGTTCTGAAATCATGAACCATCATCAATATCAGTTCTGCCATTGTTCCTGGATGAATTATGTCAATCTAATTCACTATGGCCTCATTCACTATCCCTATAACATTTCAGGCCAAGTTATAGCCTTGCTGGCCATTACTTTCTTGTATGTGTTATTTCCCTAATTAGAATGCAAATTCCTTGAAGGCTAGGACTCTTTGCTTATGTATTCACATTCCCAGCAATTGCACAATCCCCAAGCAATTGCTTGGCACATAGTATTCACTTAATAAATGCTTTGACAAATATCATCCAACCATTTATTTATTCTTTCATGTGTGTGTGTTATACAACAGTAACCAATCTCAGAGAGTTTAAATAACTTTTCCAGGGTCACATAGCTAGCATGCACTAAAGGAAGGATTTTTAACCCAGATGATTCCTATTAGGATGTAAAGGACTTAATGTATACCTCTACTAGGGAAGTTCCATTTTTAAAGAAATCACCTGGACAATTTGATCCTTAACACAAAGGACAGATTGATAATAATTGAACTAACATATTAGTGTGAAAAATATTTCTAATTAATGGTCTTTCTATTGTCACTGAAACTATTAGCATGTAAGTAACTGCCTATTATACCAACCCATAAACCTGACCCTGTTCAGAAGTTAGTAGGGGTAGGATATCCAAATTTCGTCATCTCCCACTGTCAACCTGATAACATGGAACATTTATGCCATATCCCAGTGGTTGTCACTAGCCAATTCAGACACAGGGCTTAATATAAGAAATTTGAAGAAGGGACAGAATAGGCTCCTGTAATCTCTTTCCATTCAGTCCCCTTGGTCCTTATTCTACAATTAGTGCTTAGAAAAAGGGGTCACTTAAAATGTGCCATTCTAAGTTCATTTATTTAGAACTGGAAGGAAAATTGGAAGTCATGTACACCAAGGGCTTCAATCAATCAGGCAATTAGCCTTCGTCAAGGTACAACTATGTGCTAGGAACTGTGATAAGACCCCAGAGATTCAAAGGCAGAAAAACAAAAAGACTTAATTCTCAAAGGGCTTGTGGACACAAATGGAAAGCACACGCACATAGAAATAAATACAAAATATATACAAAATAAATGTAACCTTATTTAGGACTAAAAGAAGCAATGACAGTTACAGGGAGGGATCAGGTTAGACCTTGTATAGGAAATGAACTTGGAAGTAAACCTTGGATTCCAAGAGTCAGAGGTGAGGAGAAAAAGACTTCTAGGCATAGGACACGTTATGCGCAAACAGAGAGAGATAGAAATAGAATATTGGATGTGAAAGACAGAAACTAGGAATGTTTTGGCTGAATCATAGAGAACATTATAAGTGTAGAATAATAGATTGGAGCCAGGTTGCAAAAGGCTTTAAAAGTCAGACAGAGAGTTTTATAATTTATCCTATTTGTCAGAGATGTCAAACACAAGGCTCTTAGACAGTGTTGAGGTCAGTAACACTCCCCATCAACCTGAATCAGATTAAAATGTAATTAGGAGGTATTATCAAAATAAATAGAAATATAGTAGAACATAGATAATGTTAATGTGTGGTTTTTTAAGGCAATGTGGTCCCTACAGGGATCCAACGGTTTAATTTAGTTTCTGAATTTGACACCACTGCTATGGGCAGAGCAAAGGAGATTTTTAACAATGCACTAGAGATTTAAGCAGATGTTGATACTTTGGTTTAGGAAAGCCACTTCTGGAGCTGTGGAAGGGTGGCTTGGAGATGAGAGAGAATTGAGGCTCGTGTTCGAATAAGTGCAGGTGAAAGGCAAGAAAGACCTGAAATAAAATGATGTTTTTGCTGCTGGAGAGAAGGAGAAAGATGTGAGGGATAAGTAGAGATAGAATTGATAGGACTTCAAAGCTGATTGGATATGTGGGGGGAAGGAGCATGGTGCCAAGGTTGTGAACCTAAGTGACTGTAAGGATGATGAGTAAATTGAGGCTCAAAGAAGGCAGAGCTAAGATTCAAACCAGACCCAAAACCAAACCAGAACCAAAAACCCCCAGAACCAAAGCTAGAGTTTTATATACTTCTTATTTCACTGCACTGTGCTGCCTCTCATTTCACAAATGATGCTTGTAGTAGCAGACTGGTCAAAGACCCCATCAGCTTCGGAGAGCAGCTGCCCTCTTTTTAATGTAGATTCAGAGTCCATCAAGCATACTCGGCATTATGTATTTTAATTTCGCCATCCCAGTTCAAGTGGATCAAAATAATAAATGAGGAGACTTTGTCTTTTAAAACAATGGACTTTAATGAGAATGTTTCTGGATCTGGCAATTTACAGTCATGGTTTATTTATAGCAGTACACATGATTCATCATTAGAATATCTTTCAAGTTTTGTAAGGGGGAAAAAATGTTCATATGTGCCTGAGCATCTTACCCTACCAGCTGTACTTAGTTAGCTGATATTTTCAACAATACCCCAAATGTAGCATGGGTGGTTCCATAGCTCTTTGTTTGCCTTCAGACTGTTTTCACCATATGCAATCAATCTCATTGTCGGAACACAAGGCAGCATCTAATGCAGTTACAACTAAGCCTGTCAGTAAATGGTGGCCCTTGCCATTCCCAGGTGAGTTGGTTGATACAATGAGACATCTCTTTCCCATGGTGGGGATCTGCAAAAAGAATGTGACATACATTCCTCTGAAATGCCTTGTCCAAGAGACTTCCTTGGGAACATTTACCTTGTGATGGTTCTAATTTCTTTCCAACTGTTCTACTGGGTGGAAAATGAGCAATTATTTTTCAGTTCCTTTTGAAAGTAAAGTAGCCTTCAGTGACAGAGAAGACTGCAGCACAGTATTGCACTTGCAAAGTAATATATATATATGTATATATATATATACACACACACACACACACATATACATATATATGTATATATATATACACACACATATGTGTTTATGTATATATACAATATATGTGAATGTATAATATGTAAAATATATAACAATTTTGTATTGTATATGTAATATACACACATATACATATTGTGCATATTATATATATAAGATAGGTATTATAGATATAATATATACACACATGTATCTATACACACAAATATGTATGTATATATGTATGTGTACATATACATCCACATATGCATATATGTATACATGTATACACATATATGTATATGTGTGTGTATCTATCTATCTATATCTATATCTATATATACTGAAATTATGACTTGCAGGGAACTGCAAATGAGGAACCTTCCCCTCCAAATGCAGATCACCTTGTCTGCAACTTCTAAGTTGCATAGAGCAAAGAGACTTTTAGCTATTTACCCAGCATCAAACAACTAGTGCATATCAGAGATGTGGTTTGAAGGCAAGTTTTTCTGACTATGAGGTCAGCCCACCTTCAGTGATGTTCAAAGTGGGGTCCATGGCCTCCTGAAGGTCTGTGATATTATCACAAGAGTATGTGATCAACAAATATGGGTCACACAAAGAGGATTATGTTAGGCACAACCATGCCTCATAGTGTGACCCATCTTTTCACTCTCTGATTTGTCAGAAGAGTGTTGGAGAATATGAGAATTCTGATCTCTCTTCTGTGTGAGTTCCATCTTCTATCCTTCCAAGCTAGGCATCAGTCCCTTTAACTTGACCACTACTTAGACATCCACAGCAGCAGTGGCATAGTGTTATTGACAGAATTTTATGCTTCATCCCCTGTTCCCTACATCACTTTTTGTAATAGGTAACCCTTAGTAGGTTGGCTCGTCTGGCATAATGACTAATGAAGTAAGAGCCCAGCCTTCATTTTCCTTGTGGATGGGGTGTGAAGGGGGCAGAGTGAGTCATACAGAATGAGAAGGCATGATTTGGTCATGATCTTCTTTGACAACCTAATTTCATTACTTTTTCCTTCCCCTCAAAACACTCCTCTTCCAAACTTTCCTATTACTTTTGAGGACACTGCCATCCTTCTAGTTTTCTAGGTTTACCTCAAAGTCATCTTTGGTTCTTTCATTCCACATACACAAACAATTTCCTAAATCTTATGAGCTTTGTCTCTACAACATCTCTTGAATCCATTCCATTCTCTCTACTCGTAGAGCTATCTTTCTACTTCAGAGCCTCATAAGCTCCAAACTGACCCATTGCATTAACCTTGAACTGATCTCCCTGCATCTAGTCTGCCCTCTCTCTCCCATTTATCCTCTATACACCTACCAAAGTGATTTTCCTAAAGTTTAAATGGAACCATGTGATTTCTCTACTTTATGAATTTCATTGGCATCTTATTAACTGTAAGATCAAATTTAAATATTTTTAAAATTTATTTTTTGTTTGTAAATTTTATAACATACAATGGTAAATGTATATAATATACAAAGAAACAAATAAGCAAGCAAATAAATAAATAGATAGATAGATAGATAGATAGATAAATAAATGAATGAATGAATGGATGGATGAATAAATAAATAAATACAGAAATGGGTAAATGCATATTGGGGACCCAATCTCTCAGAATATTTTTCTAACTAATGGTGCATAGTTTTAAAAGTTTAGAGACAACTACATTATACCACACTAGCACTCTATAATTCATCATACTATGTTTAACTAGATTTAGTTTCTGTTCTTTGATGATTTTCCTTTTCTCAATATTTCTGCAGTGCCAGATGTATAATGCCATTCACATTTACAATAGAGTTGTAACATACATACATTTAACTTGCTTAAAATCAACTACACACCATTGTCAAGTGTGTGTGTGTGTGTGTGTGTGTGTGAGAGAGAGAGAGACAGAGAGACAGAGAGAGACAGAGAGGCACAGAGAGAGAGAGAGGGAGAGAGAGAGAGAGAGAGAGAGAACGAACTTGAAGAGAGGCACCTAGATCAGCCCCCTCTTCTTACAGATAAGAAAACTAAGGAGAACTCATTCAAGTTCTCTTGACATCACATCGCTCGCAGGGTGTGAAGACTGCACCATACAATGTGACTTTAGAATTTCTTCTTTATCATGCCAGTAGAACTAGAGAAGACAGCATTAATTGTCCTTCCTAGCATTTCTAGTCAGTTACAAAGTCCCTGCTATGTTATCTTTGAGTTCTTTCTATATCCTTTTGCCTCCTGTTGAAGTAGGAAGAAGAAATAATTATATGGTAATCTGGTGATGAAACGTATATGTAAAGGCCTTTCAAGAATAATTGTTCCTGACTTCTGAGAGCCACGATGGCAGAGAAAGCAGTAAATTGCCGTAACTGTCCCACATTCACCTCCAAACAACCATAAAATAGTGTTCTCAAACAAATCCTGGAACAACAAAACAAGCAAAAAGACAAGTGAAGCAATCTTTTAGTCCAAGAAACTTGGAAGATCAGCAAGAAAGGTCCATCTCATTTGGTAAAAGGGGAGTACAGTCTAGGACAGGAAGCATCCCAGCAAGCCAGCTGCATGGTCCACCTTAGCAAACCAGCAGGAGATCCTGAGCCCCAGTGCAGTGGAGCAGGCAAAAGCCAACACCAGGACCCCTCACATGCTTCAGCATAACCAGGGGATCTAGCAGACCCCAGCACAGAGAACCACCACATTCTTCAGCATAGCCTCAGGCAAACAGGAAACCTCCAGAGGCTGTACCTCCACTGTATCCCAGGACAAACAGGAAGCCTCCAGCAGCCAGACCCTCACACGCTTCATTGTAGCCTGAGGGGGAAAAAACACAGAAACACCCTGCTGGCATCAGCACATGCCACTAGAATCCTGTCTCAGCAGGAGGTAAGCTACCAGACAACCACAGTCTCCAAGAGCATCAGCCAACCCCCACCCTACCTCCTCAGCACAGCGCCAGACATGAGCAAGCATCCCAAGTGGACCTCAGGGCAACATCAGTGAAACACCAGGTAAACAGCCAGAGCCTGTAGCTACTAGCACAAGAAGCATGAGAGTGTCCTTTTCACCCTGGGAGCAGAGCTCATATTTTAAAAAAAGGAAAAAAGGCCAAAAAAGATGAGCAAACAACAATAACAACAACAAAATAATCTGACCATAGAAAGTTATTTTGATAGGGAAGAAAAATGGGAAATTGTCTCCAACCTAGAAAGAACTCATGGAAGACCTCAAAAAGAAGCTTAGAAATCATATAATGGGGGCAGAGCCAAGATGGTGGAGTAAAAGCAGTGACTTGCTTAAGCTCTCCCCCAAACTCCTCCAAATACCTATAAAAAATGACTCTAAACAAATTATAAAGCAGCAGAACCCACAAAAAGACAGAGTGAAACAAATTTCCAGTCAAAGACAGCTTGGAAGGTTGATCAGAAAGGAATATCGCGCCTGGCTGGGAGAGGAGCACAGTTTGGCGTGGGCACTCAGGCCACAGTGAACCTGGAGCAGGCCTCAGAGGACTGAATCATGGGCAGCTGTGGCAGTTTCCAGATTTCTCAACCCACAAATGCCAAAGACAACTTGGAAGGTCAGTGGGAAAAATCTGTGACTGCGGTGAGAGAGAAGCTAGGTCTCAGCCTCAAGTCCCGAGCATGGGCTTCGGGCGCTGCCTCCTGAGCTTCTAGCCCACAGACTGAGGGGGAATCCAGTGGCTGATCAGAGGGGGATTGCAGGGATCTCTTTGCCTGTGCTGAGGCAGCAATCTCTTGCTTTGCCCTTGCTTGAATCTGGGTCATGATTCTGGGTGGCAGTCCTGGGATGAGGAGGAGCGCTGGTGTGGTGGAGCTTGTAGTGGCGGTGGAGAGGAAACCCTCCTCACAGTTCCAAGACAGGAAAGAATGCTCATAGACCAGAGCACAGGCCAGGAAAGGAGTAAAACCCTCACCCTTGATCATAGCACCTTGGAAGAACAGAAAATTTATAGGTCCCTAGAAGTATCTCTGAAAACAGCTGCACAAAACCCCTGAAGCTTGGGACAGTACATTTTCCACATTGGAAACTCCTACTTTAACAAAGAGGTTATAACTCAAGTAATCGGCCGAGATCATGAACAAGCAGTGCAAAAAGAGTCAGACTATGTTATCTTACTTTGGTGACAAAGAACAAAACATACAACCGGAAGAAGACAACAAAGCCAAAGCTCCGACATCCAAAGCCTCCAAGAAAAATGTGAATTGGTCCCAGGCCATGGAAGAGCTGAAAAAGATTTTGATAAGCAAGTAAGAGAAGTAGAGGAAAAACTGAGAGTGATGCTAAAGGAGACCAAAAAAAAAATCCTGAAGAAAATAACACCTTAAAAAATAGCCTAACCCAAATGGCAAAAGAGGTCCAAAAAGCCAATGAGGAGAAGAATGCCCTAAAAAAGCAAAATTGGCCAAATGGAAAAGGAAGTCCAAAAGCTTACTGAAGAAAATACTTCCTTAAAAATTAAAATGGAGAAATTGGAAGCCAGTGACTTTATGAAAAATCAAGACACTGTAAAACAAATCTAAAAGAATGAAAAATTAGAAAACAATGTGAAATACCTCATGAGAAAAACAACTGACCTGGAAAATGGATCCAGGAGAGAGAATTTAAAAATTATTGGATTATCTGAAAGCCATGATCAAAAAAAGAACCTAGACATCATCTTTCAAGAAATTATCAAGGAAAACTGCCCTGATATTTTAGAACCAGAGGGCAAAATAGAAATTGAAAGAATCCACCGATCACCTCCTGAAAGAGATCTCCAAAGGAAAACTCTTGGGAATATTGTAGCCAAATTCCAGAATCCCCAGGTCAAGCAGAAAATATTGCAAGCAGCCAGAAAGAAACAATTCAAGTATTGTGGAAACACAATCAGGATAACACAAGATTTAGCAGCTTCTATATTAAGGGTTCAGAGGGCATGGAGTATGATATTCTGGAGAGCAAAGGAGATAGGACTACAACCTAGAATCACCTACCCAGCAAAACTGAGTATAAACTTTCAGGGTAAAAAATTATCATTCAATGGAATAGGGGACTTTCAAGCATTCTTGTGAAAAAGACCAGAGCTGAATAGAAAATTTGACCTTCAAATGCAAGACTCAAACGAAACATGGAAGAGGTAAACAGGAAAGAGAAATCATAAAAGACTTATTAAGGTTGAACTGTTTACATTTCTGCAGGGAAAGATGATATTTGTAACTCATGAGTCTTTTGTACATATTAGGGTAGTGGGAGGGAAAAAATTTATGTATGTGTAGATAGATAGAGGGCACAGGAGGAGTTGAAGATGAAGGGGCGATATCTGGAAAATAAAATTAAGGTAAAAAAAGAAATCATATAAGAGAGGCAGAAGAAAAATTGGGAAAATAAATGAGAGTGATGCAAGAGAATTATGAAAAAAAGTCAATAGTTTGGAAAAAGAAAACTTAAAAAAAAATAACTTCTTAAAAAGTAGAATTGGCCAAGTGGAAAAGCAGATACAAAAATCCAATGAAGAAAACAACTCCTTATGAAGTAAAATTGGCCAAATGGAAAAGGAAGTACAAAAGCTAACTGAGGAAAACAACTTCTTAAAAGTGAGATTGGACTAATGACTCTATAAGACATCAAAATTCAACAAACAAATTCAAAAGAATGAAAAAAAAATAGAAGAAAATGGAAAGTATCTCACTGTAAAAACAACTGACCTGGAAAACAGATCTAGGAGAGACAATGTCAGAATCATTGGACTACTTGAAATCCATAATCAAAAGGAGCACCCGGACAGCATCTTTCAAGAAATTATCAAAGGAAAGCACCCTGATATTGTGGAACCAGAGGGCAAAATTGGCATTGAAAGAATCAACCAATCACCTCAGGAATTAGATCCCAAAACAAAAACTCCAATCAACATTATACCAAATTATAGAACTATCAGGCCAAAGGAAAAAAAAAATACTGTAAGTGGCCAGAAAAAACAGTTCAGATATTGGGGTACCACAGTCAGGATCACACAGGACTTAGCAACTACAACATTAAAAGATCAGAGGTCATGGAACATGACATTCCAGAAGGTAAGGTAGCTAGGACTACAACCTAATAAAACAAGCATAATTCTTCAAGTGAAAAAGTGATTATTCAATGAAATAGAAGGATTTCAAGCTTTCATAAGAAGGCCAAAATTGAAGAAAAAAAATTATTTCCAATATCCAGATTCAAGAGAAGCCTAAAAAAGTTAAAAAGGGAAAATAAAATATACGGGATTCCATGGAGCTGAATTGTTTATAACCCTATGGTTATATCTTCCCTATGGGAAGATGATGTAATTCTTAAAATTTGTACCACTAATTATACAGCTAGATGTAATATACACATACAGTAAGGTGAATTTGAGGGAATGCCATAAAAATAATTAAAAAATGAGAAAGGGGAATAGAACACTGGGTGAAGAAGGAAGGGTGAGGTGGAATAGGGTAATTTATTTCACATGAAGAGGTGCAAAAACCTATTACAGTGGAGGAAAAGATAAGAAGGTGGGTGATGACTACCATTTGAACCTTACTCCCATCAGTATTTGCTCAAAGGGGGAATAATATACACAATCACTGGAATATAGAAATCTATCTTACTCAAAATGGAGGAGTTTACTTAAAGGGAGAGGGCAGATCAGGAGAGGAGGTAGACAGAAGCAAAACACTGGTGAGGAAGGAAAGGGTGAAAGGAGAGAGAGAGAGAGAAGACAAACAGGAGGAAATTAGGATGGAACTGAGTCAAAACACTTTTAGGGTTTTCTTGGCAAAGATACTGAAGTGGTTTGCCATTTCTTTCTCTAGCTCACTTTACTGATGAACTGATGAATTTTTACAGCCTGTTTCTCTGATGAAGGCCTCATTTCTAAAATATATAAAGAATTGAGTCAAATTTATAAGAATACAGTCATTCCCCAATTGATAAATGGTCAAAGAATATGAACAGGTAGTTTTCAGAGGAAGAAATCAAACTATTTATAAGCATATGAAGAAGTGCTCTAAATCACTTTTGATTAGAGAAATGCAAATTAAAACAACTCTGAGGTACCACATCACACCTATTAGATTGGCTAATATGATAAAAAAAAGAAAAATGACAAATTTCGGAGAGGATGTGAGAAAACTGAGACACTAATGCACTGTTGGTAGAGTTGTGAACTGATCTAGCCATTCTGGAAAACAGTTTTGAAGTATACCCAAAGGGCAACCAAACTGTTCATACCCTTTGATCCAGCAATACCACTACTAGGTGTATATCTCAAAGAGATCATAAAAAGGGAAAAGGACCTACATGAGCAAAAATATTTATAGCAGCCCTTTGCATGGTGGCAAAATATTGGAAATTGAGGGGATGTCCACCAATTGGAGAATGGCTGAACAAGCAGTGGTATATGAATGTAAAAGAATAGTACTGTGGAATAAGGAATGGTGAATAGGCAGATTTCAGAAAAACCTGGAAAGACTTACAAACTGATGCAAAGTGAAATGAACAGAACCGGGAAAACATTTTCTATACTATCAACAACATTGTGTGATCATCAACTATGAATGACTTAGCTCATCTTAACAATGATCCATGACAAGTACAAAGGACTAACAAAGGAAAATGCTATCCACACCCAGATAAAGAACTGATGGATTCTGAATGCAGATTGAAGTATACTTTTTTTCCTTTTCATCTGTCTCCTCTTTCACTACTGTGACTAATATGGAAATATGTTTTACAAGATAGCATATGCATAACCTATATCAAATTGCCTACCATTTTCAGAAAAGAAGAGGAGAGGGAGGGAGGGAGAAAATTTTGGAACTCAAAATCTTGTAAAAATGAATGCTAAAAATTGTCTTGACATGTAATTGGGAAAAATTAAATACTATTAAAAAGAATAATTGCTCTCTCAATCATTAGTTATCCTGCCAACTTAATCTTTAATTTTTTTTCTTCTATTTCACTAGAAGTCATATTCCTTGTCTCATTCTTGATCAATAGCTTAGTTGAGTGTAATGAAAAATAAAACTTATATTCAGTCATTTCCATAGCAACCATCTCAAATCCATCTGCCATCTGATACAAATTGCCTTCTTTTTCAAAGAGTCTAGACCTTTTCTATCTCTAATTGTTTAAAGATGCTATATCATAAAAGTGATTTCAGAGATTTTCAAGGTTAATTTTGATGATACACAATTTTCACCTTATGTTTTGACTTTAGAACGTAACCACTACATAATATGAAACTCCACTACACGTATGAAATTTACAATTTTAACGCACTTCTTTTCTTAAAGCAACACTTAGATATTGAAATAGCCTTCTTATTGCTTCTCTTGCTTTTAGTCTATCTCCTCTTCTCTCTATTCCTCATAGCTTCTAAAGTAATCTTTCTAATGCATAGATCTGACTATATCACTCCCTTGTTCAAAAGCCTTCAGTGATTATCTTTTGTCACTCCTCTACCCATAACCTCAGGACCCTCCCAATCTCCCTTCAATTTATCTTTCAAGCTTTAGTTCATATCACTTTTCTCCAGATACTTAATTTTCAAGCCAAAACAGAGCTATTTTCTGAACTAGACATTTCATCTCTGGTAAGTGTCACTATCTTATAAATGGTCTCTCCTTAGGGCAATATAGACTTTGCTCTTTAGAAGAACTTTGATCATTTAAAAACTAAGAAAAATAGAACTTTTCCAGAAAAATAATAGTGTATTATATTCTCAAAATACATATGAACTTCATAATGTTTAGGGAAAAAAAAACTTCTAAGTACAAAAAGTGTGACTTGCTACTTAACTATTTTTTTTTTAAAGTTGGTTTTATTTTGTTCATTCTTAAAGCATATGCAGATTGCCCCTGTTTCTGCCCAGGAGTTTTGTCTTGTTTTTTATCATGTTTTTTCAATAGTTATACCACTAGAATCTAAGTGATAAATACCACATGAACACTTCCTCATTATGTTCAAGGAACAGCAGTACCTCTAGGCAGACATCTTTTTTTCTTCTTTCTAGATCAGTAACAGCTTCTGCACAACTCTCAGCCATTCTTTGTCTCTCCCTTTTTTTCCATTCTTTATAACCTTGTTCCTTTATTTTTATATGCTTTTCAATGTAGAAGTGTTAACTTCACTGAAGGCATGTGGCACAATAAATCTAGGGTTTTGCATCCAAGCTCTCTCTGAGAGACAACATAGTATAGTGGAAAGAGCATTAATTTTGGAGTCAGACAAGTTGGGTTTGAATTCTTTCTCTTCTACTTACTATCTGTGTGACCATGGGCAAGTTACTGAACTTCACTGGCCTTAGTTTCCCCATTTGTGAGGTGAAAGGAAAGTGAAAGGTTTTATTAAGTGTTCTCTTAGGTTCCCTCCACCTCTAACTCTCTCATTTCCTTCCTCCAAACCATTGGTACTCCCTTCTCATCTGGATTTCTCTGAATTCTTATATTAATCAAGGCTTAGCTCAGATGACATCCTCTCTTTGAATTCTTTCCTGATCCTACCAGTTTTTACTGCTTTCTCTCTCCTCAAATTACATTTATTTAATTATTTGTGCATATGCTGTATAATCTTCCTGTCTCTCCTAAAATGAAAGTTTAATGCAAGTTTTTTGAGACCTGGGCTTGTCTTCAGTGTGTTTTTTTTTGTCCTCTTCAAATAGAATAATAACTTTTCCTGTAGGAAATAATTGATAAATGATTGACTACTGGAAAAGATAAAGTAAGGAGTAAGACCCCATCAGAGTAAAACCAAAAGAGTGGCTGAGTATTTCAGACCATAGAGTTTTCTACTGGATGTGTTTGGTGAATAGAAAACTCCTTGGTAGAAAAAAAAGTTAATGGAGGAAGATGGTACCCTCTGAATTACTGTTTCTTTCTACTTCTGTCCTCCAATTTTTACATAGATTACCCTATTAAGTCTAAACAGTATATTAGACTCCCATTAAGTTTCTTTTTTTTTCATTTAAATTACATCTTTCTATTAGCTCTAATGTCTTATTTATAAGGAAATTAAGTCCTTCAGATGCTAAACAGAAAGTATTGGGTTTTTACCATACCCTAAGTCAAATGGTTTCAGGAAGGTAGAAGATGGCTCTGATGAAGAGGCCAAGCAGAAACAACATATTGTAAAAGTCCCTCTAAACCTGTTAATCAAAGTTACCTCATTAGCTTGGGGAGACTTGGCACCAGGAGTATCTGGAACTTATCCAGAATAGGAAGATAAAAAAAGAAAAAAAAAACAAAGAGGATACATAAAGCTACCATGGTTTATCTGTTACATGAATTAAAATATAAAATCATTTCACAATCGTTTCCTGATTCCTAAACCTACTCTTTAAATTCATTGTGGACTTGAATCTTTCCACCCCTTAGGTTCTTTCCAGGTTATAATCCATTTTCTTTCTTCCCTTCCCACTCTTGAACCCTTAGTCAACCAGTTAAATTGGATGCTATTCTCTGCTCTTGAATTCATTTCTCCCTTCTCGTGCCACCAATCATGAACCAAATTACAGCCCAGGATTGCTCACAGCATCAACTTCTTTTACTCCTATTCGTGTACTGCTGAAGAATGTTGGAAAAAAATCTGAAACAAGTCTAATTGGGTCGATTACAAATTTATGGTACACATCTCACGTGGATCCTCACTGAAGCAAGACAATCCTACTCCTATTCATTAATTGATTCCTTATCCATCTCACTACAGCAGCAGCTGTCCTAGCCCTTTACTTCTTTCCTCAAGTTGTCCATGCCACTCTCCACATTCTGTCTGTCAAGGGCCTTACTCCGTGCTTCATCAAAAACAAAACAAACAAACAAACAGAACCAAGAATTGCCAAAGATTCTATCTTCATCCTTCCTCCTCATTTCAAATTCATTTTCCATTGTCCTAGATCTCCTCCTTCACTGTATTCATTAAAATGAGGTAACCCTTTGCCTTACCAATACATATATACATATATATATATACACACACATATATCCATATGTTTATATATAATGTATGTATGTGTGTATATATCACATATGTTTTGTGTATTTACATACATATATTGTATATATATATCTATATATAATATACACTCTTGCTTCCATTCATTCCCCTCACCTTCTTCAACAGATTGTTCCCAACATCATTATTACTTTTTCTCTAAACTTCAAACACTCCTAAGTCAACCCCATCCCTAAAACCCTTCAACTAGATCCTATTATGCCCACAAACCATTGTCCTATATCTCTCCTCCTCTTCTCAGTCAAACTTTCAGAAAAAAAAAATTCTCCAATGAGTACGCTTCTATCTATTATAAACTCTGTGAAGTCTAGCTTTCAATGTCACCTTTCAACTGAAACTTCTGCCTCCAGGATTTTATTAGTGATTTCCTAATTGCCAAATCTAGTGGTTTCTTTTTAGTCCTTCTCCTTCTTGAACTTTATGCTGTGGCATTTTATACTGTTGTACATATTTTCCAAGATTTCATGACTGCTTTTGCTTGTTTCTCTTACTTGTCTAACCACTCTTTTTGATGGATTTTCATCCATGTCATTCTTACTAACTGTGAGTGTCCCCCAAACGATGTGTTCTCTTTTCTCTCTATATTTTCTCATTTCATGATCTCATTAGCCTCTTTGGGTTTCCAAATGATTTTCAGTTCTCTTTATTAAGTTCTAGTCTGTTTTCTGAGCTCCAGTCTCATATCATCAGTTGCCTGTTTAACTTTTTGAATGGTACCTCACAGGTGTTTCAGACTCAATATATACAAAACAGAACTCATGACCTTCCTCTCAACCCAAATTCTGCTAAATTCTCCTTTACTCTTAAGGGCTCCATTATTTTCCCAGTCAACCAAGTCTGTGACATTAGTGTCATTCTTAATGATAAGTGGTCCATTGGATAGAGAACTGGGACTGGGGTAAGAAAGACCTGAGTTTAAATCCATCCTCAGACACTAACTTTTTGATCTTGGGCAAATTATTTAACCTCTGTCAGTTTCAATTTCCTTAACAATAAACTGGGCATAATAATGACACTTACCAGATTAACCTTTCACAGGGTTATTGTAAAAATCAAGTGAGACAATATTTGTAAAGTTCCTGGCACCTAATAGGCACTTAATAAATGATTATTCTCTTGTCCTCCCTACCCCCACCTTTTTCCTCTGGTTCATCCAATATATCCAATGAGTTGTCAAATCTTGCAATTTTTTTAAAGAAATGTCCACCTCTCTCCAGTCACATGGCCACTACCTTGGTTAGGGTCATCATTTCCTCTCTCCTGGATTATCATGACAGATTTCTAATTGTTCTCCTCGATTCAAACCTCTCCCTACTCCTATTTGTCCTCTACTAAGCAGCAGAAATAACTTTTCCAAATCGAAGGTTTGACCATATCACTTCTCTGCTCAATATGCACCAGTGGCTTTTTGTCACCTTCAGGATATTATATAAAACCTTTCTTTGACATTGAAAGTCCTTGATGCCTTTCTACCTTTTCAATCTTCTTACATCCCACTCTTTTCTGAAGCACTCTATGCTATAGTTATGATGCCCTAATTGCTGTTTCTTCTGGTCTCCATGACTTCTCATTGGTTAATTCATTTGTCTAGAAAGTTTTCCATCCTAGACTCTGAATCTCAGAATTCCTGACTTCCTTTAAAGTTCAACTCAAGAGCCATCTCCTCCAGTAAGGCTTCTTTGGTCTTGCCAGATGTTAATGTAATTCTTTCTAAGTGTTTTCTATTTTGTATTTTGTATTTTCTGATTCATCTACATTATTTTCCCTGCTACAATGGCAAACTGTTGAAGGAAGGGACTTTTTTTACTTTTTTGGGGGGTGGGGGGGAGCAGGCCTAATGCTTAGGACAATGCTTGTTACATTGGACATGTTTAATAAATGTTTGTGGGTTAATTGATTGATTAAATACCACTGAAAACCCTGGGTGGGTAATTTAGGTCTAACTTAGAAATCATAATTATGTAATATTATTAAACTCAATGCTGTGAATCATCCCTTTTCTTCAGACATTCTTTCTTTTCTTTGCTACCATTACAGCACTCTCTCCTGGTATTTCTCTTGCCTGTATGATATCCTTATTATCAGTCTCCTTTGAATCAGTATCATCTTTTTCTTCCCACCCTCCACCATTTTGTGAATGTACCCACAGTTCTTTCCTGTTCTCTCTTGGTAATCTTATCATTCCCCCAAAGGTACAATTTTCTTCTTTTTGAAGATGACTCCTAGATCTACATTTCCATCTCTAATCACTATCTGGAATTTTAGACCTATATCACTAGCTGCTTTCTGAGTAACTATATCTATATATCCTATAACCAAACATCTAAAACATAACTGGTTATTTCACATCCTAAACCTACTCCTGCTTTAAACTCATTTATTTTTGTTTGAAGACACAACTATCTTCAAAGGCATGCAAGTTCACAACCCCACATGGTTCACCTTGATTTTTTTTTCTTCCTTATCCCTCATATCTAATCAGTTGCAAATGCAGTCCACAGCATCTCTCAGTTGCTTCTTAATTGGTATCCCTGCTTCCAGTCTCCCTCCTCTGCAATCATTCCTCTATAAAGCTGTCAAATTAATCTGTCTAAGGTGCAAAAGGCAGAATGGTGCAGTGCATAGAGAAAATGTCTCCAATGCAAAAAGAGTTCAGGTCCTACATATGACACATACTGGCCACATGACAATGCACAGCTCAATTAACATATAATTGTTCTCTAGTCAACTCTCTAAGATGATAAGTTGTAGAGAATGTGGTGAGCTGCATTAATATAAGTTTCCTTATCAAAGATTTCTCTACACCAATGAAATCACAAGAATAGATTCTACTCCTCAAGCATTCTTTTTGAAAAAAAAAATCAATAAAACAAATGTCAGTGGCTCCCCATCATGCATAGAATAAATTATAAACTCAACCTAATATTTAAAAACACTGCATATTATGGCTTCTCCAGCCATTACAATCTTGTTTCATAAATTATATATAAATATGTGTGTATGTATATATGTGTACATATATATATATATAGATAGATAGATAGATAGATATGGATATATTCTACACTGTGAGCAAAGTGGAGTCTATTCATTGCAGAACTCTATCCTTGCTCTATTTTTTCAATTCCATTTGTCTACATAGATGTTCTCCAAGGTTCTTCCCAACTTTATTTCATGATTAATTGTAAACTCAAAGGGGCTGCTTGAAGTTTGAAGACAGACTTTAGTTCACTCACAATCCCAAGGAGGTTTCCTAGGAAAACCTGGGGGATTGGTAATACATTCCTGGAGGTCAGGGATCATATTACTACATTACTTTGGACACCTCCTAGTGCATTGCCTAATTTGGCACAGATACAATGGAAGCTGTGTGAGCTGGTGTTCTTTCAAATTCTCTGTAGTCAAAGCATATAGCAAACTTTGGCACATTTATTGAAAAATTATAATTAATGTACATATTTGATGACCCAAAGGCACTGATAAGATCCTAAATAAGATCTCTTGAATCCCTGTGACTCCTATTTCCAATCTATTTTAGTCACCCATGATAATCATCACCCACAAGATATTATCATCATTGGAAACTGTTCAGTCTTCATGAATTTAAACACTGACATTACCCTTTCTAAATACTTACTCATGTCTTTTCATTTCTACCATTGCCTTAAATCTTCTTAATTGTCAAGAAAAATTTTATTATGACCAATGGTCACCCTTGATCCCAAACATAATCCCTTTAGAATAAAGCAAGGCTGACCTCAAAATCATCTCAGAAAAATGAGATATTTTCCATGAGATTAATAATTTCTAGAGAAATGCAATTTGACCACCTCCATTTGTTTTGTTACCCCCTACCTCCCCTATGTATTCTTCCAGCTTCTTTTGGGATCTAATCACTGCTTCTCATCTTGCCATCAAGCTAATTTCTTAGATAACACTGATTTTCTGGATAGCTTGATTAAATCACTTGGATTAAATTAGATTAGATCACTAGACATCCAAGGTATTTCCATTTCAAGAAAATTGAACTTCAGTGATTGGACATTTTAACACTAACATCTAGGAGGTGATTGAAATGAGCTTCCCCTTGGCATGAAAGTTACAAGAACGATTACTTGGATATTCTACTCCAACAAATCGCATACATCTGATTTACTATGTATAGTACATAACCTCTTCTAACGACTTCATTAGAATCCTCCTAAGGTACCCTTTCATAAGTTGATTCTGATATAGTGCAGTATATTGAAATGTTATCATGGAGAGGTGATGTGATGAAGTGGAAAGAGGACTGGTTATGGAATCAAGAATATCTGGCTTGAAGTCATGCATCTGACATACTGACTGTGGTTCTGGGAAAGTCACAAAACTTCTCAATGCCCACAGAGAGTTCTCTAAGACTAATTTGTATAACCTTTGCCAATCTGCTTCAGGAAATGGAGTTTCTTTACCTCACTAAGCATTCTTTACATTTATGAAATCACAGTGCTAGTCTAAATATATGTGTGTATGCACATGTACAAATGTATGTATATACACCCATACTTGTATGTATGTGTATGTGTGTATACACATATATACATACACACATACATATATGTACACATATATACATACACACATATACAGATACATATGCATATACATATATATTTATATGAAAGACAGACAGAGACAGAGACAGAGAGACAGAGACAGAGAGATAAAGAGAGAGATTAGATTGCCTCTGAGGACCTTTCCAGCTTTCTTTATTTCTCTCTCTCTCTGTATCTGTCTCTGTGTGTGTGTGTGTCTCTCTCTTGCTCCCTCCCTGTGTCTACTTGTGATTGGTAGAGGCTAGTCTCATGTAATCCTCATAACAATTCTTTAAGAAAGTAAGTCCCTATCATTATGTCCATTTTACTGAGTAAAGTAAATTGAGATTCAGAGATGTTCATTG
The DNA here is from genome assembly GCF_900497805.2 of Vombatus ursinus. NCBI lineage: Eukaryota > Metazoa > Chordata > Mammalia > Diprotodontia > Vombatidae > Vombatus > Vombatus ursinus. The sequence continues at coordinate 18,670,155 of NW_020943070.1, read as the reverse complement.
ATTTTCCCATGACCACAAAAAAATTTCTAAGGAGCAGAGCCAGGAAATCAAATCAAGTTATTAGATTCAAGTGCAAAGTCATATCCACTCTACCATACTGCTCATTTGTCCAGAATACTTGAAATAATTATTACAGTGCTAAGGCTTGATACTATTTATATGAAGAATAGGGAAAATGATAAGCCATTATTATTTTCTATTATTCAATTCTCCATTATGTCATTGTTCTTGTCCATAATTTTGAAAGGATGATTTTGAAAATGATTCTATTCAAGTAAATTAAAACTTGCAAAAGGGACAACATTACAAAGACATCTTTTATTATATAATGTTGCACAAATGAAAAACATTCAACACATAAATAGCAATATAGATGATATATTAGGTTTCAATTTTTGATTAGCTAGGTAGTCAACTTTGCGTTGTATAACATATAATAGATTTGTAAGCAGAAGCCCTAGGCCTTTATTCAGACTTTTTAATTACGAATCTCAGTTTTTCTATCTGTAAAATATGGGTATTAATGTCTGTGCTAATTATTTCAAAGAACAGTTTAGATAATCTAATGAGATAATGTATACAAAGTGCTCTATAAAAACTATTGTTATTATTAAAAATAAAATGTTCTTATCTGCTGTAGAATTTGGATAAAAACAGTCTTATGACAGTTAGTAATACAAAGTGAGTCTTGTACCTTCACGAAGCACCTGAGATGGCACCTCTCCACATGGAAAGGCCAGGGAACTTGCTTCCAGGAGAACTGTGATTAAAATGAAATGAAAAAAAAAAAAAACAGTGTGGTGTTATGGATAGAGAGATGACCTCAATTGCTTGGTTAAAGTCTCATATCTGACATGTTGAAAAACATCTTAGCTTCTCAGTGCCTCCATGCAACATTCTAAGACTGCACGTTATATTAACGGCAATAAACATTATCATTATTCTTTCATTGTTTATTTTAACTATTTTCTTTTAAATTCAGGCCAGACTAAAATTGGAAAAGTTAAGCCAGGACTGATTTCATGAAGGCTGTTTAACTAATATGATTTGAGAGATGAAAAATGTTCCATCTGTGGAAAATTATCTCCTGAACCAGTTTGAACTCTTTCCATTACAGTTTTTTAACATTCACTTGTTAGTTCTCATTTGAGACCCTTATCAAAATGAAAATACTCATTGGCAATGTTTGCCAGTAACCCTTGCTACTGCGGAAGCTGCGGCTGGTGGATTGCTTGGGTTCTGAAGTTTTGAGATGCGGAAAGGCTAAAGCCAATTAGATGTCTACAGTATGTCCAAGACCAAAATGGTTAGCCCACAGAAGCATGGGTCTGCTAGCCTGCCTAAGGAAGATGTGAACTGGTGAAGTTGGAAATAGAGATAGTCAAAGCTTTCTTACCAGTTGGCATTGGGATTTGGATATAAGTGGCTGCTGTACTTGCAGCTTGGTCAAGATAAGACCTAGTCTTAAAATTTAAAAATGTGAATATGTTATAAAAAGAAGTTACTCATTAAGTCCTTAGAATATTAGGGGAATTGTATTGATTGGATCCTTAGGGGAGGAGGTTGGTGTTATGGTTACAGTAGCGATAGATGGGGCATTTAAATAATTGTCACAGCAGAGAGAAAATATTGCCATGGGCAGAAAGTTCCAAGCCCTCTTCAAATGTTAATGAAAACCTCTGTTTGCCTTTGGTTACTTGTGGCTCTGTGGGTCAATGCTGTAGGTGACTTTATACAGTCAGAGAATAGCTTCTTAGATCTCTAGAGGTCTAAAATAGAACTAATGATATCCCCCTACTCAAAAGCAGACAAACAAACAAACAAACAAAATTTCCTCTTCTAAACGTTCTTATTACTAATAAAATTACTATCATCTTTCTAATCAATCAGGTTCACAGTCCTACTCTTCATTCTCACTCATATATCCCATCAGTTACCAAATGTTATTTCTAATGCCACAACACATCTACCTCTCTTCTCTACTTACAAGATCAGCATCCCACTTCAGACCTTCCTTGTTTCTTGCCTAGACTATTGCAATAGGTGCCTAACTGTATGTGCTGCCTCAGCCATGCTCATAGCTACTGTTGTGATTTTCTTAAAGTTCAGGTCTGACCCTGTTTTTTCTCAATAAACTTTAAAGGTTGCATATTGCCTCTAGGATAAACACCTTTGTTTTTTAAAATCCTTTAGGACCTGCCTGGACTTTCCTGCTTGGCCTATTTATGTAGTCCTACAAATGCACCTGAGAAAATATCAAAGAATCACAGAATCTGAGGATTTAGGAGGTACCCAAATGGTCATGTAGTGTGAATCATACTTAAAAGGGCATAACATACCAGAAAAGTGATCATTAAGCCTCTATTTGAAGACCTCCAAGGAAAGGTGATCTGCCAGTTTCCTACATAGCCTGTTTTATTTTTAGAAAGATCTACTTGTTAGGAAGTTTTATTCTTGATATCAAGCCCAAATTTATCCTTTTATAATGTCCACTCATTGAATCTAATTATAGGGCCAAACAGAATAAATACCATCCCTCTTTCTTGTCAGCCCTTCAAATACTTGGATAACTATCACCATTATTTACTATCTCCCTTCCCCCCGCAACTCACAATCTTCTCTTCCCTAAACTTCCCTAGTCCCTTCAAATTACTTTTGATATAAAATATAACACAAATCTTATGTTATCTTGAAGGATTTTGTATCGGTAAAAATAAATAAATAATAACAAGATTGAAGCTGGGACAAGTGGCTATAACTGTCATCAGCAATTCAGATGAATGATTTTCTTTGTGACCTGACATGATTTAGGCCACCTGGCTTGGAATGGAAGCCTGGCATCATTAAAGTCTGCCCATGCCATGCCATTGGTCCTGTTGCCAGCAAAGGACAACAAGCCAAAGGTCATTTTATGAAGTGGGGACAAGAAGGTTCCTTGGTGGAAATGATTTTGCAGGTTTTATATTCTTTATTTTGTAAGATTTGACATAATTTCTTCCTCCCAAGAATATTTAGAGTATTATTTTTTATAATAATACTCTTTTTAGAGTATTATTTCTATGTCATTGTTGATTAATACTCCTGTTTGACCAACAAACAATTCGATGAGAAAAAAAAAATTAAGTTCCAACAAATTTAGCTTTGAAAGCATCCTTCAGGGAATAGAGTCACTTTGTCAGCTTTATTTTTCCCCTCCTTTGTTCACTATCAACTTCATTTAATTTGTGTTCTCTTTCCTTAACATCTCAAGTCCTAGATGTCTGAAACTCAGTCTGCTTGAGTTACGATGTAATACCTAATGTGATAGTGAGCTCATGAGGATTTTCTAAATACCACTTCTACATATCTATGTGAATAATTTGTGGGAGTACTCTCTAAAATAAGGCAGTGCCAAGTATAATGATTACATCAAGAACTATAACTTGAAGTCTTAAAGAGCTGCCTAAAGCCCCCAAAAGGTAAAAGTGTCTTGCCAATAGTCACACAGGTATTACATATCAGAGATGGGATTTAGACTCATCTTCCTGGACTCGATATTTACTACCCCAGGGGCAGCTAGGTGGCACAGTGGATAGAGCACCAACCCTGAAGTCAGGAAGACCTGAGTTCAAATGTGGCCTCAGACCAAACACTTGACACATACTAGCTGTGTGACCTTGGGCAAATCACTTAACCCCGATTGCCTCACCAAAAAAAAAAAAATTTACTACCCCATGTTGCATCTCTACCATGAACTTTAGTGGAAACACCTTAGAATTCATCTAGTATAGCACCCTCATTCAAAAATGAGAAAGTTAAGTCACAAGGAGCTTGTGACTTGCCCAAGGTTGTACAAGTAGTAAGTGTGAGATCAGTCAGTCAGTAAATAAACATTTATTAAGTACCTATTATCCTCTGGGCATTGTTGGAGGTACAAAGAAAAGTAAAAGATATTTCCTGTTCTCAAGGAGCTCATAGTCTGATGGGGAAAATCATAAAAAAGGCTACTTACAAATAAGCTATATTTAAAATAAATTGGAAATAATCATTATGCTGGCCACTCTGGTTACTCAGTGCCTGGAAGGCCAGGTAGGTTACATTTTACTCTATCCTCAGGGTTCTCCAGTACCCTTAAGGGGTTTGAGGGTATCTAGGCTCTCTGCAAATGACTCCAGCCCCTATGGATGGTATTGCCCAAATGTAGGTGAAATCCCCTGTTCTTAAATTCCATTTAGTCACTAAGAGCATGCTCAGATTGCCTCATATGGAGGAATCCTGTAGGAGCTTGTCTGAACATATCCAGATTCATTTTTTTTATAATGAAACATTTACTCAAAGATATAATCATAAAATATACAAATTTACTCCTCTAACCCATAGAAGGCATAATTTCCCTTAACCATCTTCTATCTCAGCTTCTGGGAAGGGAAAAGTAATTAGGTTCAAAGCTTAGTACATTGTCTGTAGAGCACAGTCCAAGGTTCAAGTCCAAAACCCCATTGGGGCTCAAGTTACAAGTACCCTGACTTCTCAGGTTTTTCTTCCTGGGCAAAGTGCCTTCATCATTCCACCTACAATTCTGTCTCCAAGGTTTCCATGGCTTGAACTCCTGACTCTGGTAGGGATCACATCATGTACCTGAAACTGAGGACTAATGAAACGTAACAGAAACATCCCCCCAGGCACATTTCTCAGGCTGTCTAAAAGATAGAGCAGGAGGAGGTCCCTTCCTTCTCACCACTATAGTTCATGGTGCCTACACTGTGGGTGAACTGTGACCTTCACCCACTGGACACAATAGGAAAAAGGGTAAGGAAAGAATACAAACCACAAAGTGTGGCAGGAGAGTGACTTTCTCAGTCTATAGCCTGTTCAGTCTTGCCAGTTTTAAATATATAGCCTGTTCCAGTGCCAATCATAGGAGGCTACACCCATTCATATGGTAGAGGATGCTGGAAGCTCCATCTTAAGAGATCTGGATATGCTCAGGGTTCCTCCATATTAGGCAACCTGAACATGCTCCAAAGGCACTTCAAAGTGCCTGATTTGTACATATGTGAAAGATCCCTGTACATAATCAAGAGAGACAAGGTATTAGAATAAGAAAAGATTGGGAAAGACTTCCTGTAGAAGGTGATATTTTAGCTGCTATTTGAAGGAAGCCAGGGAAGCCAGGAGGGAGGGATGAGGGAGAGCATTCTAGGTGTGGGAAATACCTGTGAAAATTCCCTTAGTCTGGAGTGGGAGTGTCTTGTTTGAAGAACAACAAGGAGGCCTCTGTCACTGTGGGGCAGGGTGTGGGGAGAAGATGTAAGCAGGCTAGAAAGATAGACAGGTAAATTATGATGGGTTTTGCATGCCAAAATGAAGTATTTTATATTTGATCCTTGAGTTCAAGGGGAGCCACTGAAGTTTATTCATGGTGGGGGGAGGAGAGTAACATGGTTACATCTACACTTTAGGTAGATCATTTTTACAGCTGGTAGAAGATGGACTGAATTGAGAAAGACTTGTGGCAGGCAGGGTAATCAGTAGGTGATTGCAACAGTCTAAGTGTGAAGTGATGAGAGTGGCAGTGTCAGAGGAGAGAAAGGGGAATATGCAAAAGATGATAAAAAAGTAAGGTGGAAAGGCTTTGGCAACAGATTGAATATGGGGTGGGAGAGAGTGAGTGTATAATTATGACATCCTAGGTTTTGAACCTGAGTGACAAAAAGGATTGTGTACTCTTCCACATTAATATAGAAGTTGAGAAGAGGAAGGTTTTTTTTGGGGGGGGGGATGGAAGGGTGGGTGAAGATAATGAATTCGGTTTAGACACATTGATTTTAAAATGTCTAGAGGGAATCCGGTTTGAGAAGTCCAATTGGCAGTAGGAGATAGAAGACTGGAGGTCAACAGAGATGTTAAAGCTGGATAAGTAGAAGGAAGAATCATCAACTTAGACATGATTATTTAATTCACAAAGGCTTATGAGGTCACCCAGTTAAATAGTTTAGGTGAGGTAGAGAAGAGAGCCCATGACAGAGCCCAGGGAGATACCCATAGTTAGCAAGAATGACCTTCATGGAAGAGGTGGAGCCAAGATGGCAGAATAAGGGCAGGAACTCACCTGAGCTCTCCCATAAACCCCCCCAAATACCTTTAAATAATGATTCTAAACAAATCCTAGAGATAGAGAATCCACAAAAAAGATGGAGTGAAAAATTTTCCAATCGAAGACAACTTACAAGGTCATCAGGGAAGGTCTGTTGCACAAGGGTGGGAGAGAAATGCAGTCCAGTGCAGGTTATACAAGCACAGATCAGGCCCCAACAAATCAGGAGCAGACTTTGGAGTGACTGAATCAGTAGCAGGAGTAGTAGTTTCCAGATCTCTCAGCACACAGACACCAAAGACAACTTAGAAGGTCAGCAGGAAAGGTCTGTTGCACCTGGGTGACAGTGAAGTACCATCTAGTGCAGGCCATACCAACAGAGAACTAGCCCCAGCAAACCAGGACTAGGTCTTGGGAGTCACTGAATCAGTAACAGCAATGTTTGCTTTTGAGAGCTCTCAGTCCATAGATGGTAAGGGGGTTGAACAACTAGTCACAAGGAGCTTGTAGGGGTCTCTTTGTTAGCACTGAGGCAGAAATTTTGTTGCCTTGCCCATACTCAGATCCAGGTAGCAGTCCTAGGTGGCAGTCCCAAGGCAAGGAAGAGCACTAGGACACCAGAGTTTGCAGGCACAGTAGATCAAGGAACTTCATCACAGTTCCAGGGTAGAAAAGAGTGCTTGTGGTCTCTCATAAACTAGAGCAAAGGGCAGGAGAGAAGTAAACACACCTCTACTTAGATCATACCACCTTGGAAGAATTGAAAATCTCCAGGTCCCTAAAAGTATCTCTGGAAACAGCTACACATAACCCCTGAAGCTTGGGGCAATGCACCCTCCACCCTGGAAGCAGAGCCCTACTTTAACAAAGAGTTAAAAGTCAAGAAATTAACTGAGAAAATGAGTAAATAACAGGAAAAAAAACAATTTCTGACCATAGAAAGTTGCTATGGTGACAACGAAGATCGAAACACACACTCAGAAGAAGATATAAAGTCAAAGCTACTGCATGCAAATCCTCCAACAAAAACTATGAATTGTCCTTAGGTCATGGAAGAGCTCAACAAGGATTTTGAAAATTCAGCAAGAGAGGAAGAGGAAAAACTGGAAAGAAAAATGAGAGTGATGCAAGAAAATCATGAAAAAAAAAACTAGTTAACAGCTTGGTAAAGGAAAAAATACTGAAGAAATAACTTAAAAATAGATTAGACCAAATGGTTTAAAAAAAAGGCACAAAAAAAACCAATGAGGAGAAGAATGCCTTAAAAGGCAGAATTGGCCAAATGGAAAAAGAGGCATAAAAATTCATTGAAGAAAAAAACAACTTAAAAAGCAGAATTGGCCAAATGGAAAAGGAGGTACAAAAGTTCACTAAAGAAAAGAATTTCTTAAAAATTAGAACTGAGTAAGTGGAAGCTAATGACTTTTTGAAAAATCAAGAAAGAGTAAAACAAAAGCAAAAGAATGAACAAATAGGAGACAACATGAAATATGTTATTGGATAAACAACTGAGCTGGAACATAGATTCAGAAGAGATAATTTAAAAGTTATTGGACAACCTGAAAGCCATGATCAAAAAAGAACCTAGATGTCATCTTTCAAGAAATTGTCAGGGAAAAGTGTACTGATATTCTAGAACCAGAGGGCTAAATAGAAATTGAAAGAATCCACCAATTGCCTCCTGAAAGAGATCCCAAAAGGAAAACTCTTAGGAATGTTATAGCCAAATTACAGAGCTCCCAGGTCAAGGAGAAAATATAGCAAGCAGCCAGAAAGAAACAATTCAAATATTGTGGAAACACAATTAAGATAACACAATTTAGCAGCTTCTATATTAAAAGATCAGAGGGCTTGGAATATAATATTCCGGAGGCCAAAGAAGCTAGGATGACAACCAAGAATCACCTACTCAGCAAAACTGAGTATAACCCTTCAGGGGAAAAATGGATATTCAATGAAATAGGAGACTTTCAAGCATTCTTGATAAAAAGACCATAACTGAATAGAAAATTTGACTTTCAGATATTAGACTCAAGAAAAGCATAAAAAGGTAAACATGAAAGGGAAATCATGGCTTTCAATAATTTTTAAATTTTCTTTCCTGGATTTATGTTCCAGGTCAGTTACTTTTGCAATGAGCTATTTCACATTGTCTCCTTTATTTGCTCATTCTTTTAGTTTTGTTTTATTGTTTCTTAATTTCTCAAAAAGTCATTAGCTTCTATTTGCTCAATTCTATTTTTTAAGGAATTATTTTAATCAGTGACCTTTTGTAGCTCTTCTTCCATTTGGCCAATCCTGATTTTTAAGGATTTTTTCTTCAGTTAATTTTTGTGCCTCTTTTTCCATTTGGTCAATTCTGCCTTTTAAGGCATTCTTCTCCTCATTGGCTTTTTGTACCTCTTTTACTGTTTGGCCTAGTCTGTTTTTTAAACTGTTATTTTCTTCAGTATTTTTTATGTCCCTTTACCAAGCTATTGACTAGTTTTCCATCATTTTCTTGCATCACTCTCATTTCTCTTCCCAATTTTTCCTCTTCCTCTCTTACTGGATTTTCAAAATTCTTTTTGAGCTCTTCCATGGCCTGAGAACAATTCATAGCTTTTGTTGGAGGATTTGGATTCAGTAGCTTTGACTTCATTATCTTCTTCTGAGCATGTATTTCAATCTTCCTTGTCACCATAGTAACTTTCTATGGTCAACAATTTTTTTTCCTGTTGTTTATTCATTTTCCCAGCCTATATCTTGATTTTTAGGGCTCTGCTTCCAGAATGGAGGGTGCACTGTCCTAAGCTTCAGAGGTTTTGTGTAGTTATTTTCAAAGATACTTCAAGGGACCCATAAGTTTTCAGTTCTTCCAAGGTGGTATAATCTAAGGAGAATTGTCTTTACTACTCTCCTGGCCTGTACTCAGGTCTCTGAGTGAACACAAGCACTTTCCTCTGCCCTGGAATTTTGAGGAGGTTCTCTAATCTACAATAGCTGCAAGCTCTGGTGTCCTAATTCTCCACCTCACCCTGGAACTGCCACCTAGGACTCTGACCTGGATGTGAGTATGGGCAAAGCAACAAAGCCCTGCCTCAGTCCTAGCAAAGAGACTCTGATGATCTTGTAACCAGCTGTTTGATCCCTTTACCATTTGTATGCTGAGAGCTCCGGAAGCAGCTGCTGCTGCTGTTGCTGCTGCTGCTGCTGCTGCTAATTCAGTGGCTCCCAAGGTCTACTCCTGGTTTGTTAGGGTTAAGTCTCTGTTGGCACGACCTGTGCTGTACTGTGCTCCACTCTCACCCAAGTGTGACAGACTTTTCTTGCTGACTTTCTAAGTTGTCTTTGGCTAGAAAATTAGTTCACCCAGTCCTTTTATGGATTCTTCCATTCCAGGAATTGTTTTATGTCATTATTTAAAGGAGTTCAGAGGGGTTTTGTGGAAAGCTCAAGTGAGTTGCTACCTTTCATCATTCATCTTGGCTCTGCTCCCTCTCTTGTTGTTTTTGTATTTAAGATGTGTCATTTTTCAGCTATACAATTACTACCTCTTATTCTAGCTTTAAGACCAGTTTGTCTTCTTTTCATTTACTACATATCCTGGAAGTGGCCATTTTTTAAAATAAGCATTTGTTATTTCCCTCCTATTTGCCTCCAATTAAGCAATAAGTAAAAACAGAATCTTCATAACAAATGTTCATAGTCTGGTAAAACAAATTCTCACATTGTCCATATCTAAACATCCATGTTTAATACTATATTTTTGTCTGTTACCTACCTGGTAGGATGTGAGTACCATGCTTTATCTTTAGTGCTCTAGTATTGTGATTTATCATTTCATTGATCAGCATTCTAAAGTCTTTCAAAGTTGTTTTCCTTCATAATGTTGGTTTCATTGTGTAAAGTGCTCTCCTAGTTCTGCTCATTTAACTCTGCATCAATTCATAGAGGTCTTCCTAATTTTCTCTGAAACTATCCATTTCATCATTTTTATGGGGCTATAATATTTCATTACATTCATATGCCATAATTTGTCTAGGCATTTTCCAATAGATTGCTTCTCCTTAAATTCTAGTTTGTACTATTATGAAAAGAACAATTATAATATTTTGTTCATGAATCCTTTTCATCTTTCTTTGATCTCTTTGGGACGTGGACTTAGTAGTAGTATTTCTGAGTTGAAGGTATGGGCAGTTTAATGACTTTTTAGGCCTAATTCCAAATTGTTTTCCAGAATGGCTAGACCAATTCTTATCTCCACCAACAGCGCATTAGTATGAGAGCCTCTACATTTGTCATTTTTCAGGTTTTTTTTTCTTTAACAATCCAACGGTTATAAAGTAGAACCTCAGAGACGTTCTTAATTTGGAATTCTCTAATTATTGGAGATTTGGAGCATTTTTTAAAATAGCTTTTGATAGATTGAATTTCTTCCTTTGAAAATTGCCTGTTCATGACAGATGGCATATTTTATACCAGTTTTAGAATTTTGGATTTAAAGAAATGAACCTTTATAGAAATAAACAATTTTGGATAGAGGGAAGCTTTGCCTAATTTCCCAAATATGTGTTAGGTTAATATCTTTCTCCTACCAAGTTACTTTTCCATATGTGGCACCTAAGACAGAAGAATGAATGAGTGGTCCCTTGCCTCCCAGTTGCAGAGGGGAAGTAATGAAGAGAGAAGATATTTGTAGCCACTAGGCAGACTATCGCCCAGAAGTCATGGAAATAGTGATGTTTAAACATGCGGTTGAGAAGTTTGGGGAAGAAACAAAGAGAATTCATCTTCTATCTAAACCAAAAGTAGGTTAGAGTGATGTGTCTTCCTCTAGGCATTCTCCCTCTTGTTGGGTGTACCACAATGCAAAAAGTTATTTATTCATATGTGTATATAGATATAGATAGATGATATAGAAATAGATATGTGTGTACACACACACACACATCAAAAATATGGGGACAAGGAGGTAGAGGAGAGAGAGACGGGGGGGGGTATTAATTAGTATGTGTTACAATGGATTATAATAGTCTTCACAGAAGACATTTTCCATCCTCTTAACTGGATGCCTAGGAGAAAAGACACACTCCTCTTTTGATATTTAAAGTTCTTCATAATCTGATCCGAACCTGTCTTTCCAGACATTATTTAAAATGGTTAGATGAAGTTCTTTCACATTGCTGTGGTTTTCAATGAAGTAACCTTTCAATGTTCCGGGACTCAGAACAATTATCATCTGAGAATTGAAATGTAATACCAATAATTGATATGATTACACTCTATATAAAATATTTCCCTTATCCTCTTGTAAAGAAAATAATCTAGAGTCTAAAAATGTTGCTCCAAACACACACACAAACACACACATGCACACACACATGCAAGCACACACATATGTTTTCAAAGAGAATACAAATTGTCATTAATCCTCTGATACATTTCTCCAAATCATTCAAAATGAAAGAAATACAAATTTCAAAACTAAGGTCTTATCTCACACCCATCAAATAAGCAAACAAGGCAGTAGATAGAAATATTGTTAGTGACACTACGAATTTTGGTCCAACCATTCTGTCAGTAGGTTCTCAAGTGAAACTTCTTCATCTAGTCTTTCACTGCTTTTTCTAAGTAAATATTAGTTTATCCTGTATGAGGTAGGACCTACCCAAAAGGTTTCAAATATGTTCCCTGAGAGGGCTAAGGTTAGAGTCCCACATTCCTACTTTATGAATTGCTTGTTTTGATAATCATTAAAAGAAGTAGGCTCTGTCCTATTCCACATTACCACTTCCCACTCTACACTCTATTGGAGATTTCAGCCATGACCTCCCAAATATACATTGATAGCTCTTATTTCTTTGCAGAGCTCCGGTACCACTTCTGTAATCACTTGATGGACAGCTGCACCAGAATGTCCACAAGAGTCTGAAATTCAACACTTTTCCTCTAATCCCACTAGTCTCTTAAGTTCTTTAATTTCATCAAGGGTACCACTATTCTTCTAGTTATCTGACTTAACAGCCTTTGCTGTCATCCTAAATTTTTCATTCTCCCTCAGTACTCATATACAATAAGTTGCTTAGTCTTGATCATTATTCCTCTTTTCAATGTTTCACATCCATCCTCCTCTCTCCACTCACACCACAACCAACCTAATTTAAACCTTTATAAACTCTTGGCTGGAATATTGCCAAATTATCCTTACAGCCTGTTTTTCCTCCTTTCTAATTGATCATATTCACAGCTGCCAAATTGATATTCTGAAAGTATAGATATGGCCATATAGAAAATTCAGTGGCTCATTATTGTCTCTAGGATAAAAACAGAAACACCTCTGTTTAACATTTAAAAAAAAAACCCTTTTATGGCATGACTGTAGCTTATTTTTTTAGTTAGAGGTTGATTGCACACACATTAAGTGCTAGTGTGACTGATCTACTAGCTGCTACTTTTTAAAATTATATTATATCTCCTGCTTCTCCCCATTGCACAAGCTTTCCCTCCATGCCTAGACTGCTCTTTTTACTCACTTGTGTTTCTTAAACACATCATTCACTTCAACACTTTAATCCCGTGTCACCCTTGGATGACATAGCTATGGAAACTTCTCTAGATAATGGGGACAATCAATTATTTAAAAATTTTTATCCATACCCTATCTTTATCATCATCAACTTGATAACTAGTAGTTGGATTGGATCTACTTTAAATGCACAGGTTTCTTTTAATCATCTTTATTTTTTATCCTAAAATTTGGTGCTAATTTTAACCTTTGCTCTATTTTGATGTACTCCCTTTATGACAGCAGATTCTGAAATGACATTTCTGCTGGAGAATTGTCATTTCTATCTGTTCAGAAGAAACATAGTTGGGATAATTCTAAAGTCCAGATTAGTTTTTTTTTAAATCTCTGCAAGAATAAGATGAGGGTGGAATGTCTAGATAATAATTCAAGTGAAAAAGTTCTGGGGATTTGAGTGGACTGCAGCAAGATGCATCATTAAAAAAAGTGAAAATTTAAAGCAGCATTAATAAAGACAGTGTCCTGAAAAATTTCCTGCTATACTCTGTTCATAGAAAGACAAACATTCAGCAAAGGCTTTAAAGTAAGAGATAGCCAAGTTTGCTGGAACATATGTGTTTGGGGAATGATATGAAATGTCTGGAAAGATAGGTTTGGACCAGATTATGAAGAATTTTAAATATCCAACAGAGGGTTGTGGATTTTTTTCCTAGGCAATAAGGATCCATTGAAGCAGAAGATTGATGTGGTCAGACCTGTGCTTTACAAATATCACTTTGGCAGCTATGTTGAAGATAAAGCTGTTTATAGATAAAATGTATGAGTTTATGCATGTTCCCTCCTGACTCTTGTTTGACAACTTTTGTAAGAATAATGCCTCTGGAGATGGAGCTATTACTACTTTAAGATGGCTCTTTAGTTTAGCAGTTTCTTCCCTAGGAAACCTGTGCCAAAGTAGCAACCATACATGCCTTCATTAACTCATTCAAATTAATGTCTTAGAGAGATACCTGTCCCTATATCTCCTCCAACACACTTTCATCTTTTAGCTAATCTCATAATATCTCCAGTAACCCCATGTTGGGGAATCTGAAATCAAAGAGAACAGTAGTTGAGTTTAGTTTCTCTGATCTACATAATCCCTAAGAGAACAAAACTTAACCAAATCCAACTTGTCACCATCACCTCATTCATTTCTTATCTGCCTTCAAGATGCAGCTCAAATCCTATCTTTGATGCCATGCCCTTCCTGTTCTTATTAAGTATTAGTCCCTGATACCAAACCACCCTGTATTCATTTTGATATTCAGTGTGTGTGGTGTGTGTGTGTGTGTGTGTGTGTGTGTGTGTGTGTGTGTATGTGCATGTGTGTTTCAAGCTTCTTACAGATGGGAATTGTTTCATTCTTTGTATTTGGTATATTTGTATTATTGCTTGGAACTTAATAAATGCTTGTTGATTGACTAGTTGAACAAAAATGTATACACACAGTATGATGTTGCCCAAGGGGGCAACAGAGGTCATTTTTGTGTATTTGTTCACATCTTATGATTTTAGAATTAGAGCTTGGAAGGGACCATATCAGATCTGTAGAGTGGAAAGGACCTATGAGTCCAACCAAGTCAGTGTAAGAATTCTTAAACTGGGGTACATTAACTTGCCTTTATTTTATTTTCTTTTATTGTATGCATTTCAAAACGTTATTCTGAGAGGGGTTCCATAGGCTTCCTGAAACTGTCAAAGGGGCAATAACAATAATTTTGGTTCTAATCCAATCTTCTCATTTTACAGATGAAAAACTTTTGATGACTTACCAAAAATAGACATAGCTAATCAATGGGAAAGCTAAAGCCCAGGGTGTGTTGGAGTCTACTAGAGTCACATTTTCAGTTTTCAGTGTGAACATTTACACCTCAGAAATCAGCAAACACTCCAAGTCAAGGATGGATTTATTGCTTCATTGGGTGTCCAGACTTAAAGTGATGGAGAAAATGTTAATAATGCAGATTAAATTCAAAACTATGTTGTGGGTACATCTTCTTCCCTCCCCTATGCCCCTACTTCAGCTAGCTGGTGATTAGGTATTTACCAGCACTCTGCCATCTGGAGCTCAAATTCATCTCCTCTGATTCCAAGTCCAATACTCATTACAGTACAACATGCTCTCTCCATAAATATTTCAGAAAAGAATGACTATGTAGGGGTAAAGATGGAGGATAAAGGAAGCTATTCCATGGTGGAATGTGGTAAACAGTCAGATGCCCTGGCCTCCCTCAGTCTCACTGGTTGGCTCTATGTGAATTTGGGCAAATGACTCCACTCTCTCCAAGGCTTCTGTTTTATCACTTACACGAAATTGAAATTGATCATTTAACTTTCATATTTACCTTGCAGAACTAGAGTCTCCAGGATTATTGTTGAGTGTCCATGTGTACATAAACTCACTGAGGTACAGGGACAAGTCCCAGGGATAACAAGGTAGACATCTTCATCTCTATGTTGCACCTTCCTGATAAAGTGCACTTAGGGACAGCAATAAAGTTAGCTTCCTGAATCCAAGACAAGTCACCTAATCCATGCCCAAAGCAAGAGAGGTCTGAAGAGTTTCCTTAAAACATCTACTTACAAAGGACACACCACAGAAGATACTACCTGCATTCAGAGAAAGAATAGATAAATAGATAGATAAATAGAGGTATGTATAGTATGATTTCACACACACACACATGCACACATGCAAACACATTCAAACATGCATATTTGTGTCTAATAGTAGCCATCCCTAGGGAAGGAGAGAGGGAAGAAAAGAGGAAAAAGAAAAAAAAATAAGAAATATACATGATAGCTATATTATACAAATATATATTTAAAAGGAATAGCAAGTTGTATATAATAGATTGGTGGTTTCATGTGCAATCATCTTTTTCATTATATTATGTTATGGGATTGCTTCTTTTATTCTATAAATTAAAAATAAAATATTTTTTAAAAGGAAAGGACTGTGCATAATTAGAGTTGCCCCTGGAGAGTGCATGATCTGCTGAACTGGAATCTGAGGTAGCAGTTTACTAGGTAGAACCCCTGGAATTGGTTCCCTACTCCAACATTATTTTCTGGACTTCCAGATCCATTAGGGTTACCTGCCAGGAAAACCCCACGGTGAGTGGTATAAAGAAAAATCAACCAGCTCACTGGTCACTTCAGGCATACTGGGATCCCATCACATCATTGGTGCAGTAGGGTGACCTGTTTTTTTGCATCCTCAAACAGATCCAAAATCTGTCAGCAGTTGAACAGATGTGCTATCTTCCTATGCTATCTTCATACTTCCTGCAGGGGGCTGCAAAGTCCAAAACCCTTATTTTATAGATGAGGAAACTGAGGCAAAGAAAGATAAAGTGACTTGCTCAGTATTACAAACTAGTAATTGTCTGAGTCAGGATTTTAAGTCTTCCTTGATAGTCTCTAATGTCTCTTTCAGTTCTAAAACCTACGAAACTACTAAATGTCCTTGTCTACCTCCTTCTTCCCATCCTTCCATTTAATTGGCTCAAAAAAAAAACAGCTTTGATTTTCAATTATTCCATAAAATAGACCATGGTATTCTGTGAGGTACAACCCAGTCTAAAACTTGTCAGCATATACAAGTTAACCTATGGTGGCCTTTTGCAGATGTAGAAATAGAGGAAAAGGGTGGAAAGGAATCAAGAATGAGAAATGATACCTCCTTCCAAGCCCTTTACAGGGCACACTCTATTTCTTTCAGCCTTCAGGGCAGAGAACTCTTTGGTTCCCTTTCTAAAAAGAACTGGAACTAAAGTAAAATGGACCTAATGGGGGCAGAAGTCAAGAGCAACTAGACTGATCCTGAGGGAGAAAGGGGCCCAAACTCCCAAAATCATTGTAATCATGAGTATTATGATTGCAAAACAATGAGTTACAAAATTTTCCCAAGGATTCATTGATAGGCACTATTGCCAATCATACTTATCAACATGTAGACACATGGAAAAACCAGTTTATTTATGTTCAGAGCATGGGTCTGCAGTATATAAAACAAACAAATCAACAAACAAAAACAGTGGGTCCTGAGTGACAGTTTCGTCAACTTAATTTTTTTCCCCACTTAATAGTGCTTTATTTTTTAAATTATATGTAAAGTAGTTTTCAACATTCATTTTATAAGATTTTGAGTTCCAAATTTTTTCTCCCTCCCTCCCTTCCCTCCACCATCCCCAGCATGGCAAATAATCTGACATAAGTTATACATATGCAATCATATTAAACATATTTCCATATTAATCATGTTGTGAAAGAAGAATCAGAACAAAAAGAAAAAAAACATAAGAAAGGAAAAAAAAAAGGGAAAATCGTATGCTTCTATCTGCATTCAGACTCCATAGTTCTTTTTCTGGATGTGGATAGCATTTTCCATTAAGAGTCTTTCGGAACTGTCTTAGATCATAGTATTGCTAAGAAGAGATTGAGCTGTCAAAGTTGGTCATGTCACAATGTTGCTGTTACCATGTGCAATGTTCTCCTGGTTACATTCACTTCACTCAGTATGAGTTTAGGCAAGTTTTTCCAGGTTTTCCTGAAATCTGCCTGCTCATCATTTCTTAAAACACAATAGCATTCCATTACATTCCTATACCACAACTTGTTCATTCATTTCCCATTGATAGGCATCCCTTCAATTTCCAATTTTTGCTACCTCAAAAAGAGCTGTTCTAAATATTTTTGTACATGTGAGTCTTTTCCTTTTTTTATGCTCTCTTTGGGATACAGACCTAGTAGTGGTATTGCTGGATCAAAGGTATGAACAGTTTTGTAGCCCTTTGGGCATAGTTCAAATTGCTCTCCAGAATGGTTGGATCAGTTCACAACTCCACCCACATCTTCTCCAACATTTATCATTTTCTTTTTTCTGTCATATTAGTCAATCTTATAGGTGTGAGATGATACCTCAGAGTTGTTTTAATTTGCATTTCTATAAACAACAGTGATTTAGATCATTTTCATGTGACTATAGATAATTTTAATTTCTTCTCCTGAAAACTATCTGTTCATATACTTTGACCAGTTCTCAATTGGTGAATGACTCATGTTCTTATAAATTTGACTCAATTCTCTATATATTTTAGAAATGAGGCCGTTATCAGAAACACTGGCTGTAAAAAAAATGTTCCCCAACTTTCTGACTTTCTTCTAGTCTTGGTTGCATTGTTTTTGTTTATGCAAAACCTTTTAAATTTAATGTAATCAAGACTACCTATTTTACATTTCATAATGTTCTCTATCTCTTATTTGGTCATAAATTCTTCCCTTCTCCATAGATCTGACAGGTAAACTATTCCTTGCTCTCCTAATTTGTTTATGGTATCCTCCCTTATGTCTAAATCATGTAACCATTTTGACCTTATCTTGATAAGTGGTGTGAGATGTTGGTCTATGTCTAATTTTTGCCATACTATTTTCCAGTTTTTATTTTTATTATATAAATTAGGCCTACCCATGAGCAGCTGTTATTTTTCCAATTACTTAGATTTGACTTTATTTTTATGAAAAGTGTTCTGTAATTGTATTCATGTAGCTCCTGGGTTTATTTTGGCAGGTAGACTTCCAAATATTTTATATCATCTACAGTTATTTTACATGGACTTTTTCTTTCTATCTCTTGCTATTGGGTTTTGTTAGTGTTATATAGAACTGCTCATGATTTATGTTGGTTTATTTTATATCCTACAACTTTGCTAAAGTTGTTAATTATTTCAAGTAGTTTTTTTAGTTGATTCTCTAGTATTCACTAAGTACACCACCATGTGATTTACAAAGGTTTTGTTTCTTCATGTCTGTTCTAATTCCTTCAGTTTCTTTTTCTTCTCTTATTTCTAGCACAATGTTGAATAATAATGCTGATAATAGGCATCCTTGTTTCACCCCTGATCTTATTGGGAAAGCTCCTAGCTTGTCTCCATTACATATAATGCTTGCTGATTGTTTTAGATTGGTGCCACTTATCATTTCAAGGAAAACTCCATTAAATCCTGTGCTCTCTAGTGTTTTTAATAGGGATGGGTGCTGCATTTTTTAAAACCTTTTTTTTTCCCTGCATCTATTGAGATAATCATATTATTTCTGTTAGTTTTGTTATTGATTATGGTCAATTATGCTGATAGTTTTCCTAACATTGAAACAGCCCTTTATTCTTGGTATAAATCCCACTTGTTCATAATGTATTATCCTGGTGATAAATTGCTGTAATCTCTTCAATAACTTATTTTTTAAGTTTTAATTACAAAGGAAGAATAGGCACTATGGAATTCTACAGAAGAAAGAAGAGGATGGTAATGTTTTGTATATTAAAGGATAGATTGCAGAAGAGTAAGAACTATGTCATATTAAATACTAAATGAGCCAATAAACACTTAGGTTATAGCTGATATTTGAAGACTGATCATTAATGTTAGAGCTATAACTCAGTGTCTCAGAGTGATACTATAGGCTCTACCTAGTTTCATGTTTTGTTCATCTTAAGTAGATGGTAACAAAGTTAATCCAAAAAAAATCTCTTATCACAAGTAAATGTAGCAGGACAGCAGAGGACTTAAAAAAGCAAATATAGGGCCCACAGACTGATTTTTCTACTAATGTCATTTAATCACCATTGTCTTTATGTCTTTCTCTCTCTCTCTCTCTCTCTCTCTCTCTCTCTCTCTCT
>NW_020943070.1:18650207-18650840 GCF_900497805.2 Vombatus ursinus | reverse complement strand
TCTCTCTCTCTCTCTCTCTCTCTCTCTCTCTCTCTCTCTTTCTCTGTCTCAGTCTTTCTTATCTCTCTGCCTCTGTGACTCCATTCTTTCATCTTAGTCTCTGTCTCTGTCTATCTGTCTGTCTCTTTTTCTTTCTGTCTCTCTCATTTCTTGCAGAGATTAAGCACCTCCAGGGATCTAGCACTGAGGTCTATATACACCCAGGACATATGTCCCATGGAACAAAATATCTTGCTCTACAGTGAAAAGAGATGACTAATTCCTCATTTGCCCTTTGGAAAGGCTGAATCAAAAAGTTAGTGGCAAAATGTGTTTGGCTGGCACCACTGGAAGCAAATTCTGCAAAAGCATATTTACAGAGCAGCCTGTCATTAAGAGTTATTTATACTTGACATGGCAGGGAAATGTTATTTGGGTTCTTTGGTTCTTATTATTCCTTATTATTTCACTGGAGGCAGAGAATGGGGGAAACCCTTATTTTACAAATGAGAAACTGTATTAAACAAGGCAAATACAGGCATAATTTTTGAGAATTGTCTCCACCCTTATAGCTCAGATAATTTCTATTCTTCATACTCACATACCCAACTAGACACACACACACACACACACACACACACACACACACACACA
>NW_020943070.1:18645839-18650197 GCF_900497805.2 Vombatus ursinus | reverse complement strand
ACACACACACACACACACACACACACACACACACACACACAACCTTCTAAAGGGAAAAAGGGCAAGTGGGGATTTTCTCTGAATCATTCAGATACTTTCCTGAAGCCTCCATTTTCACTCTGTCTATTTAGATCCAACCTTAAAGAAGAGAGAATTTTCTAAGGTCACACCACACATTAGCTAGAATTAGAAGCCAAAGCACAGAAGACCCAGATGGAATGAAGTCACACTTTCTGGCTAACTAGATTGAGAAACTCTTAATTTGATGCTTTCAGCCTCCATAACAACTCAATCAGACCAACTGCAAAGCCTATATGATTACCCAGAAATAAGTCATTAAGATGTTTGAGATAAATGAGCTGACAAAAAAAATCAGTGGACACACTAAAGCATTTTTTCTTAGATTGACTAGAATAATTATTTTAAAATGTTGAAAGACAAAACAACTAAATGATAATGCTAGGTCATAGATTTAGAACTTGCAGGATGGTCAGAAACCATAACACTATAGAAATAGATGCTAGAAGAGACATAAGAGGTTGTCTGCAGTAGTCTAATCTGCTCATTTGACAGGTAAGGAAAATGAATCCTAAATAGGAAAAGTGACTTGTTCAAGGTCATGTAGGTGGGAAGAGATAGAACTGTGACTGAAATACAAGTTCTCTCCCTCCCAAATCAATATTCTTTTCAATGCACCATGGCTGCTGTCTTTAATGTCATATAGCCTATTTAAATACCCATATGATCAGGAGGAGAAATATACAATTGTTTTCTTTGTTCAATATTTGACCGTGGTGGACATATGTTGTACATAGAAGTAAGACAATGAAGGTTTAAAGAGAGCAGGTGAAGAGGCATAATGGTCCCATTGGTCCAATGCACTATTAAAGAAAGAGAATTTTGGGATTCAAGATGGAAGAGTACAGGCAGCAACCTAGCTAAACTCTCCCAACATTCCCTTACAAACATCCTTAAAAGAGCTACTCAAATAAAATTTTGGAGTGACAGAATCAACAAAAGGTTAGACTGAGACATTTTTCCATCTAAGACAATTAAGGAGGTTGGCAAGAGAGGTCTATAAAACCAGAGGGGGAACTGGCCCAGAGCACAGTGGCAGCACCAGTGGCAGGCATAGGAGGTGGCCAGATAGAAGCAAATTTGGAAGATCTGAGCTTGGAAATAATAAGGAGTGGAGTGGGGTGGGGTCAGACAATCTGTCAGAAAGAGACTAGAGGGGATTTTTTTTGCTGACACTGGGTACAACTGGTGCTGATTGGATACTCTATTGTTGTAAGTAGTTTTGGGTCAAAGTTCCAAGGCAAAGAGGAGCACTACTGCTTGTGAATGCAAAAGAGTCAGAAACCTGGTGACAGTTCCAGAGCCAAGAGAGTCATTTGTGCTTACAAATACAGGAGACTAAGGGCCCATTCTGTTTTTTTATATTAATTTATTTTGATTTATCAATAATCACTTCCATATGCTTTTGAGTTTAAAATTTTTCTCCCCCTTCCTCCCCACCACCCTCCCAAAGACAGTGCACAATCTGATACAGGCTATACATTTACATTCCTATTAAACATATTTTCACATTAGTGTTGTAAGTAAAAATTAAAACCAATAGGAGGAACCATCAGAAAGAGGAAACAAAACTCAACAGAAGAGAAAAAAATAGCAATTCAACTTCCATAGTTCTTTCTTTGGATGTAGATAGCATTTTCCATCACGAGGCCTCTGGATATGTCTTAGATCCTTGTATTGCTGGGAAGGATTAAGTTTATCAATATTTGTCATCACACAACGTGGCTGTTATTGTGTACAATGTTCTCTTGGTTCTACTCACTTCACTCAGCATCAGACCATACAAGTGTTTCCAGGTTTTCCTGAAGTCAGCCTGTTCATCATTTCTTATAGCACAATAGTATTCCATCATATTCATATACCACAACTTGCTCAGCCATTCCCCAATTGATGGACATCCTCTCAATTTCCAATTCTTTGCCAGCACAAAAAGAGCTGCTATGAATATTTTTGTACATGTGAGTCCTTTTCCCATTTGTCTGATCTCTTTGCAATATAGCCCAAGGGCCCGTTCTGGATAAGACAGAGCACAGACCAGAATACAGACCAGGAGATTAGTAACCACAACTCTCCTAGGATAACTCCACCATAGAAGCACCAAAAATTTGCAGACCCCCTAGAGCTAGCTCTGAAAATAGCAGCATGAAAAAAGTCTGAAGTTCAGAACAGTGCCTCCCCACCTTTAGGTGAGCAGAGCCCACCTTTAATATAAAGTTTAAAAGTCAAGAAATATGCTGAAATAATGACCACAAAACAACAACAACAAAAAAAGAACTTGACTATAAAAGCTACCACAATGGAGGGAAGACCAAGACATAAACTCAGAAGAATACAACATGTGAAAACAGATATTAAAAAAAAGCCTCATATAAAAATGCTAATTTTACCCAAGTCCAAAGAGAATTCCTGAAAAATTTAAAGAAGGAGATAAGAATAATAAGGGGGAAATTGGGGAAATAATTGAGAGTATTGAAAGAAAATTATGGAAAGAGAATTAAGGGATTGGTAAAAGAGGCACTAAAAAATATAGAAGAAAATGAAACCTTAAGAAACAGAATTGGACTAATGGAAAAAAAGAGGCAAAAAAAAAGTTCACTAAAGAGAAGAACTCCTTTAAAAGAAGAAATGGCCAAATGGAAAAAGAGATATAAAAGCTCACTGAATAAAATAATCCCTTAAAAATTAGAAGTGGACAAGTGAAAGCTAATGAATCTATGAGACATCAAGAAACAATAAAATAAAATCAAAAGGATAAAAAAGAGAAAAGAAAATGTCAAATATCTTAGAAAAAAACTAAACTAGAAAATAGATTGAGGAAAGATAATTTAACAATTATTGGACTAGATGTTAGGGGCAAAGCCAAGATGGCAGAGAAAAGGCAGCCACTCACCTGAGCTCTCCCCCAAACTCCTCCAAACCATTTCAATTAATGGCATAAAACTATTCCTGAAGTAACAGAACCCACAAAAAGATGGATTGAAATAATTTTCCATCCAGATAGAACTTAGAAGGTTAGCAGGAAAGTGGGTCAAAGTGGAGTGCAGTCTAACACAGGCCATACCAGCACAGCCCCAGCCCCAACAGACCAGAAGCAGACATTGGGAGCCATTGAATCAGCATCATCAGCATCTGCTACCAGAGCTCTAAGCCCACAGATGGTAAGGGGCATCAAACAATAGATCAGAAAGAGATGACAGAGATGCCTTTTCTAGCACTGAGGCAGGAATCTGTTGCTTTGCCTATACTTGAATCTGGGTCTTGGTCCTGGGTGGCAATCCCAAGACAAGGAGGAGCACTAGCACAAGATAGCTTATGGCCACAGCAGAGCAGGGTCCTTACTCAATGTTCCAGGGCAGAAGAGTGCTTGTGATTGCTGACAGACCAGAGCAGAGGCCAGCAGAGTAGTAAACACCTCTGCTTAGATCATACTCCCGTGAAAAAACTGAAAACTTATAGGTCCCTAGAAAGATCTTTAAAAACAGCTGCAAAAAACCACTGAAGTTTGGGACAGTGCACCCTCCACTCTGGAAGCAGAGCCCTACTTCAACAAAAAGTTAAAAGTCAAGAAATAGGCTGTGAAAATGAGCAAAAAAACAGAAAAAATCTGAACATAGAAATTTACTATGGTGATAAGAAGATCAAAGCCCACATTCAGAAGAAGATAACAAAGTCAAAGCTCCTATATCCAAAGCCTCCAAGAAAAAAAAAAATTGGTGTCAAGCCATCAAAGACCTCAAAGAGGATTTTGAAAATCCAGTGAGAGAGATGGAGTGTTAAATAGGAAGAGAAATGAGAGTGATGCAAGAAAATCACGAAAAATGAATCAAGTGTAAAGTCAACAAAATAGTCAACGGTAAAGGAGATATACATACAAAAGACAAATGCTGAAGAAAATAACACCTTAAAAACAGACTAAGTCAAATAGTAAAAAAGATTTTAAAAAAAGCCAATGAGGAGAAGAATGCTTTAAAAAGCAGAATTGACCATATGGGAAAAGAGGCACAAAATTCTCTGAAGAAAAAAAAAAACTTTTTGAAAAGGAGAATTGGCCAAAAGGAAAAGGAGGTACAAAAGCTCACTGAAGAATATAATTCCTAGCAGATAGAGCAGTGGCCCTGGAGTCAGGAATATCTGAGTTCAAATGTAGCCTCAGATACATGACATTTGCTAGCCATGTGTCCCTGGGCAAGTCACTTAACCTTGATTGCCTCATCAATTAAAAAAAAAGAAACCAAGAAAGAAAGAAAGAAAGAAAGAAAGAAAGAAAGAAAGAAAGAAAG
>NW_020943070.1:18641165-18645829 GCF_900497805.2 Vombatus ursinus | reverse complement strand
AAAGAAAGAAAGAAAGAAAGAAAGAAAGAAAGAAAGAAAGAAAGAAAAAAGAAGGAAAGAAAGAAAAAGAAAAATATTTCTTAAAAATTAAAATTAAGCAACTGGAAACCAATGACTTTATGAGAAATCAAGAAACAATAAAACAAAACAAAAATAATGAAAAAAATAGAAGACAATGTGAAATATCTCGTTGGAAAAACAACTGACCTGGAAAAATAGAACCAGGAAAGATAATTTCCTGAAATTATATGAAAAGCCATGATTAAAAAAAATGAGCTTGGACATCATCTTTCAAGAAATTATCAAGGAAAACGTCCCTGATATTCTAGAAGTAAAATGGAAATGGAAAGAATCCACCAATTACCTCCTGAAAGAGATTCCAAAACAAAAAGTCCCAGGAATATTATAACCAATTCCACAGCTCCCATATCAATGAGAAAATATTGCAAGAAGCCAAAAAGAAACAATTCAAGATCATGGAGCCACAGTCAGAATAACACAAGATTTAGTAGCTTCTGCATTAAAGGATCAAAGGGCTTGGAATATGATATTCCAGAAGGCAAAGGAGCTAAAATTATAAGCAAGAATCACCTCCCCAGCTAAACAGTAAAAACCTTCAGGAGAAAAATGGATA
Organism: Vombatus ursinus; assembly: GCF_900497805.2. NCBI lineage: Eukaryota > Metazoa > Chordata > Mammalia > Diprotodontia > Vombatidae > Vombatus > Vombatus ursinus. The sequence continues at coordinate 18,645,195 of NW_020943070.1, read as the reverse complement.
TCAAAAGAAACAGAGGAATTTCAAGCATTCTTGATGAAAAGACCAGAGCTGAATAGAAAATTTGACTGTCAAATATAAGACACAAGAGAAGCATAAAAAAAGGTAAACAGGAAAAGGAAATCATAAGAAACTGAATAAGGTTGAAGTATTCATATTTCTGCATGGGAAGATGATACTTGTAAATCATAACAACTATCTCATTAAGACACTTAGAAGGAGTATATAAAGACAGAAGGCACAAGTATGAGTTGATTAGGAAGGGATGATATCTAAAAAAACACAAAATTAAGAGGTGAGAGAGGAATGTACTGGGAGAAAGGGAAAGGGAGAAGTTGAATGGGGTTAATTATGTCACAAAGAAGGGGGAAGAAAAAAGCTTTTACAGTGAAGGGGAAGAGGAGGGACTTGAGAGGGAATAAGTGAAACTTACTCTCATCAGAATTGGATCAAAGAGGGAATAAAATATACACTTAAATGGGTATAGAAATCTATCATACCATACAAGAAAGCAGGAGGAAGTAGGAATAAAAAGAGGGTAATAGAAGGGAGGACAGATTAGGGTAGAGAATAGTCAGAATCAAAAAAAAACTTTTGAAGAGGTACAGGGTGAAAGGAGAGAGAGAACAAAATGAACACGGGAGGAAAAAGGATGGAAGAAAATGTGAAAAAAATGAAGCAAGTTTCTGTGATAAAGGCCGAATTTCTCAAATTTCTCATGTCCTGGGGTATCCTGACCCCAGAGTAAAGAGATCAAGCACTCGTCACACACTGTAGCTTTTTACCATCTTTTTCCCCTTCCATGGAGCCCCAGAGACAATCTTTTACAGCCTAGGAATAGCTCTTGCATGGTGCCAATCAAAAGCATTTATTAAGTGCTTACTATGTTCCTTCATAAAAGGGATTAACAGAGTCCCTAATAACAGGGTGGATACTTTGTACAAAGTAGATCAGGTATAGGAAAGCTATTTCTTTCCCTATCAAAGAAATGCGTAACCTAAAACTCAAAAGCACACACTGACAGATATTTAAAACACTATACAGTAACCCATCACATTATACTCTTCTAAAAGGCTGATGGGCAACTAGGTGGCACAGTGGATAGGGTACCAGACCTGGAGTCAGGAAGACCTGAATTCAAATCCAGCCTCAGACACTTACAAGGCAAGACACTTGCTGGGCAAGTCACTTAACCCTGATTGACTCAGTTTCCTCATCTGTAAAATGAGCTAGAGAAGGCAGTGGCAAACCACTCTAATATCCTTGGAGAACTGAGTCAAATTTATAAAAATAAGAACCATTCCCCAATTCATAAATGATCAAAAGATATGAACAGTTTTTTTGTGACCTGATTCAACCCTTCTCTAGAGTAATTTAGAACTATGCCCAAAGGGTTATAAAACCATGCATATCCTTTGACCTAGCAATACCACTACCATGTCTGTATGCAAAAGAGATTTTTAAAAAAGGAAAAGGACATATATGTGTAAAAATATTTATAGCATTCTTTTCTGTTGGTAAAGAATTGGAAATTGAGCAGATGTCCATAAATTGGAGAATGGCTATTGTTGTATGCGATTATAATGGAATACTATTGTGCTATAAGAAACGATGAAAAGAATGCTCTCAGAAAACCCTGGAAATACTTACATGAGCTGATGCAGTCACACGTACTACACACAAAGTAACAGCAATATTGTAAAATGGTCAGCTATGAATGACTTAGCTGTTCTCAGCAATACAATGATCCAAATAACTCTGAAGGACTTATGATGAGAAATGTTATCCATCCCCAGAGGAACAATTGATGGTGTCTGAATACAGATTGAAACATACTTTTTTCTTTTTACTTTTTCTTGAGGGTTTTTTTTTTTGTTCTATGTTTCTTTCACAACCTGACTAATATGGAAATGTTTTGCAGGACTATGCAAGGACAACTTATATCAAATTGCTTGCCTTCTCAGTGAGGAGGCAGTGGGAAGACAGGAAGGGAGAGAATTTGGAACTCAGAGTTTTAAAAACAAATGTTAAAAATTATTTGTACATGTAACTGGGGGAAAATAAAATACTAAATAAAAAATAAAATAGAAAGACAAAGGTCTCTAAAATAAAGGGACAATTTATGGTAGTTCATGGACAAGAAATCACAGGAAGGAAGGAGTTATAATCTGACATGATAGAGTAATTATCTATATTGATAAAAATCATCATTTTGACAAAGTAATAATGTCCATCATATTAGCATGATGTGCCATTGTTTCTAAGAGCTAATCTGAAGCAAAGAATAACCCCATGAGGGAGTATTACCATTACTATTTTTATAGGATCCAAATCACCAATTTAAGTAACTGAAAGTTCCAGAGCTAGTCATTATAGAGTTAAAATTGTAACCCAGGGTTCCTTACTTAGTTCATGGTGGCTTTCCCTACTTGTTCTCTCCAAGGTATGTGACATTTATATAATGTTTTATTGTTTGAAGGGTGCTTTACACTAGTGCTTGTCCTTTATAATCATCCTTTGTGGCAACAAGGCAGTTATGTTCACTCTATGGATTAGGATTTAATGACTCATATGTGTTGATTGACTTGTCTAAGGTCACACAACTATTCACTGGTGGAATTTGGCAGTATACACTGTGACTTGTGATTCTGAGTCCTGATTCTGTTTCCGTAAAACCACTTATATTCAAAGTCAGACATCATCATCATTATCCTCAACCTTCATTTATATTGCACTTTAAAGTTTGCAAAGCACATCATAAATATCTCATTTTTTCCTCAAATAACCCTAGAAGGTAGGTGCTATTATTATCCCATTTTATAGATGAGGAAACTGTGACTTGCCCAAGATTCACATAGCTAGAAATTATTGGAGATATGATGTGAAGTTGGGCCTTACTGATCCCAAGTCCTGTCCTCTATCCACTGTCACTTTCAACCTTGACCAAATGAAAGAATTCATATTTACTCAAAACCTGTATATGAGGGATTCTTATGTTGGAATCCATTGACCTCCAAGGACTTGAGTCTGTAGATAGTTTTTATGGTGGTCTGTGAACTTGGATGAGAAAGAAAAAAAAGTTTTTATTTTTCCTAATTTATTTTTTTTATTTTTTAAATTTTTTTGTTTACTGATTTTTAGTGGTTTTTTATTAACAAATTTATTTATTTTTAGTTTTCAACATTTACTTCCACAAGATTTTGAGTTCCAAATTTTCACCCCATCTTGCCCCTCCCCCACCCCAAGATGGCATGCATTCTGAATATCCTCCCCCTAGTCTGTCTTCCCTTCTATCTCTCTCCCCCTTCTCTTATCCTCTTCCCCTTCTATTTTCCTGTAGGGCAGGATAAATTTCTGTACCCCATTTCCTGTATTTCTTATTTCCCTGTTGCTTGTGAAAACATTTTTTTTAAACATATGTTTTTAAAACTTTGGGTTCCAAATTTTCTCCCTTCCTCCCTCCCAACCCACCCTCATTGAAAAGGCAAGCAACTCAATATAGGTTATACATGTGCAGTTATGCAAAACACTTCCATAGTAGACATGCTGTGAAAAACTAACTCTATTTCCCTTAATCCTATCCTGCCCCCCCCATTTATTTTGTTCTTTCTTTTGATCCTGTCCCTCCTCAGAAGTATTTGCTTATGATTGCCCCCTTTCCCAATCTGCCCTCCTCTCTATCATCCCCCTACTCTCTTGTCCCCTCCACCTCACCATTTTCCTGTAGGGTAAGACAGATTTACATACCCAATTGAGTGTGTATGTTATTCCCTTCTTAAATCAAATCCTATGAGAATAAGATTCACTCATTCCCTCTCACCTTCCCCCATTTCTCCTCCACTGTAAGAGCCTTTTCTTTTCTGTTTTTTTTGTGAGATAATTTACCACACTCTACCTCTCCCTTTCTCCTCCTAGTATAGTCCTCTCTCACCCCTTAATTTTATTCTCCAGATATGACCCCTTCATCTTCAACTCACCCTGTGCCCTCTATCTATCTATCTATCTATCTATCTATCTATCTATCTATCTATCT